>NC_140964.1:52137952-52362952 GCF_056783735.1 Eptatretus burgeri
AGGGAGGGGGAGAGTGGAGAGGGAGGGGGAGAGTGGAGAGGGAGGATGGAGAGTGGAGAGGGAGGGGAGAGTGGAGAGGGAGGGGGAGAGTGGAGAGGGAGGGGGAGAGTGGAGAGGGAGGGGGAGAGTGGAGAGGGAGGGGGAGAGTGGAGAGGGAGGGGGGAGAGTGGAGAGGGAGGGGGAGAGTGGAGAGGGAGGGGGAGAGTGGAGAGGGAGGGGGAGAGTGGAGAGGGAGGGGGAGAGTGGAGAGGGGGAGAGTGGAGAGGGGGAGAGAGTGGAGAGGGGGAGAGAGTGGAGAGAGGGGATTGACAGGTGAAAACAATCAAACCGGCAACATCAACTGTGACGAAGACAACCGCGACAATACATTTCGCAATGCATAAAAGTGTCCCGGAATAATCCACATCGTTGTTTTTCTGACAAGAGCAGCTGCTGCACATGTGCACTGCCTCCTACTTAAGGCTTATTTCATTTGGCAAAGCATGAGACAACCCGTTTGAAATTCAAATGAGCACAAGGAGTTGGAAACAAAGTTGAAGGAAGATACAATCAATGGGCAATGAGCACCAAACTCGGTGGCATAATGGTTAGAGCAGTAATTCTTCACCTGGGAGAAATTTCCCCCTGGGGGCAAATTATTTTTTAGGTTGAACAATTTTCAAACCATTTATTGTGTTGAATATGTCATCCGAATACGCTTCCCAAGCGATGAAAAATTAGCGGAGCAAAAATTCACCAAAAATTAACATGCTTATTTGGCAACACTTTTAAAGAAAATATCGTATTCAACAGTCAACGACAGATTTTAGGAATGCTAATTTTAAAATAATATAAGACTTCATGTCATGCAATAAATTGTGTATCAATATTTTTATGAAAATATTTATTGGAATAATTTTTTAAAATAAATTTTAGCTTTTTAATGAATTTAGTGTTGACAAGTCTGGAGACGGCGATGGTTCATGAGCAATGTATACGGTTTGCCTTTTTTATTTTTTGACCTTCGAGGGGACATCACAGGCAAACTGGCGAAAATCGGGAAAAATGTAAATGATGAAAGTTGTAGTTATCGAAGAGCACTACAAATCGACCACGAATTGCAAAATCCCAAACGTAGTTCGCCTTTTTATGGCGGGAATCGGGGAAAAACGTAAATGATGAAAGTTGTACTACTCGAAGAGCACTACTTGCATACCAACTTTCATGCGAAAGAGTTGAAAACCCGAGGAGCTCAATGCCCAATTTATTGATTTTTTTGACATTTTCTAAGTTTGTGACCTTGACCTTGACCTTAGGACGAAAATGAAAAAAAAAAAAAAAAAAAAAAAAGAGCTCCGTGGGGCTATGTAGCTGCCATTGGGCTAACCAAATACCGAAACCCTGCCAGATTCGACAAACCCCTCGGAGAAGATGTAACTTGAAACCGACTACCCGCTAAAAACACGTTTGTGGGGCGTGGCTCCGCCCATAATGGGCGCAGCACTCCCATTCTCAGGAAAACACAACGAGATCATGATATAAACCTCCTACCCAAATTTTATCAGGATTCGGTCAAAATCCAGAGCTATGCTCAGGACAGACAGACAGACAGACACCTATAACGAATATAGTGGTCACTTACTGACTCGTGAACCAACAAGTTTGGAGACCGCGATGGTTCACGAACAATGGACACGGTTCGCCTTTTTTATTTTTTGACCTTCAAGGGGATGCAACGGGCAAACTGGTGGGAATCGGGAAAAAACGTAAATGATGAAAGTTGTTGAACTCGAAGAGGACTACTTGCATACCAACTTTCATTCGCAACAGTTGAAAACCCTAGGAGCTCGATGCCCATTTTATTGTTTTTTTGACGTTATCCAAGTTCGTGACCTTGACCTTGGGACGAAAATGAAGGAAAAAAAATAAATAATTAAAAAACGAGGTCCGTGGGGCTATGCAGCTGCCATTGGGCTAACCAAATACCGGAACCCCTGCCAGATTAGACAAACCCCCTCGGAGAAGATGTAACTTGAAACCAGCTACCCCCTAAAAACATGTTTTTTGGGCGTGGCTCCGCCCATAATGGGCGCAGCACGCCCATTCTCAGGAGAAAACAACGAGATCATGATATAAACCTCCCACCCAAATTTTATCAGGATTGGATCAAAACCCCCGGAGCTCTGCTCGGGACAGACAGACAGACACACCCATAACGAATATAGTGGTCACTTACTGACTCGTGAACCAACAATAATGTGGTGAGGGGAAATGTCATTATTCGGCAATTTTAAAGGGGGAAACAATACTAAAAAGGTTAAGAAACCCTGGGTTAGAGAATCCGCCCAATCTGGCAGGTCAGTGGTCCAATTGCGGTCGTGGCCAAGTCATACCAAAGATGACAAAAATAGTGTTGCTTCCTTGCTTGATGCTCAGTATTTTGAGGAAAGGGCAGAGACAAACCACACGAGTTGACTTTTCATGAGGAAGGAGAGATTTCTCCTTAATTTCCCCATTGAGTGTGCAAATGAAAACAATATCACACAAGAGAGTTCAAAGAACACTAATGGGTTGGGTGTTAGTACCTCTCTCCCCAGCCAAGACACTTCTGCAAAGGACCTCGATGACACCATGGGACCGACTCAATCCGTGAATTTTCCCACCCGGATTTCAACCAATGGCATCTTCCATTTGCTTGGAAATCAACCAACATCATAGCATTACATAAACTAGAAGGGCACTCGGTAGAGCGCATACCTCCACCACGTAATGCCTCTTCCATGAGAACATATCGGGCCTAATACATTTTTGAAATACCAGTACGTGCCCGTAAAAAAAAAAAAAAAAAAAAAATAATAATAAATAAATAAACCACACAGGCCATTTCTTCGCTCTCACGTGCCCGTACGTGCGTGACCCGTAAGTTCGATATTATTCGCAGTTACGATTATTCGCAATTTATTTTTAATACCCAATTATTCAATTAGCGCCAATGTATTTTACCTTTTCGCAATGTAGTGGTAAGGAAAAACAAAAAGAGAAGAGAAGAGAGAGAAAAAAAATTTACTTCCTGGTTCGGAGCATACCAGCACTCTGATGTTCCCGAAATTTATACACCGTCTAATATGAAAACGATCATAACTTGAGCCATTGTGTTTATCTATAAATGCGCATAAGAAATCGAGAAATTATGAGAATACACCGAAATCACTCTCCGGAAGCCCGTACGTTGTAACCCATAATGGGGAACGTGGCTGTGCTTCCCTTCCCCATCGGCCACGCCCACGCAACAATGTGTCTTCCCATTGGTTTGGTAAATAAATGGCCATAACTTGGGAAGCACTTGTCCGATTAATATCAAACCTTGAAAAGGCACATCCTCAGGTCCCCAGCAATATATCTGGCAAGTTTCAATTCGATCGGACCAGCGGTTGTCGAGAAACAGCGGTCACGCGCGCACGCACGCACGCACGCACGCACGCACGCACGCACGCACGCACGCACGCACGCACACACACACACACACACACACACACACACACACCTGGAATTATAGATAGACTAGTACGTGCCCGAAAAAAATAATAATAATAATAATAATAAATAAATAAACCACACAGGCCGTTTCTTCGCTCTCACGTGCCCGTATGTGCGTGACCCGGAAGTTCGATATTATTCGCAATTTAGTTTTAATACCCAATTATTCAATTAGCGCCAACGTATTTTACCTTTTCGCAATGTCATGGCAAGGATAAACAAAAAGAGGAGAGAGAAAAAATTTACTTCCTGGTTCGGAGCATACCAGCACTCTGATGTTCCCGAAATTTATACACCGTCTAATATGAAAACGATCATAAGTTGGGCCATTGTGTTTATCTATAAATGCGCATAAGAAATCGAGAAATTATTAGAATACACGAAGTCATCACTCTCCGGAAGCCCGTAATGGGGAACGTGGCTGTGCTTCCCTTCCCCATCGCCACGCCCACGCAACAACGTGTCTTCCCATTGGTTTGGTAAATAAATGGCCATAACTTGGGAAGCACTTGTCCGATTAATATCAAACCTTGAAAAGGCACATCCTCAGGTCCCCAGCAATATACCTGGCAAGTTTCAATTCGATCGGACCAGAGGTTGTCGAGAAACAGCGGTCACACCACACACAACACACCACACACAACACACAACACACAACACACAACACACAACACACAACACACAACACACAACACACAAAGATTGCTGGAATTATAGATAGAAGTCTGTCTGTGCGTGTTCGTCTCTCTCAGTGTCTGTGCGTGTTCGTCTCTCTCAGTGTCTGTGCGTGTTCGTCTCTCTCAGTGTCTGTGCGTGTTCGTCTCTCTCAGTGTCTGTGCGTGTTCGTCTCTCTCAGTGTCTGTGCGTGTTCGTCTCTCTCAGTGTCTGTGCGTGTTCGTCTCTCTCAGTGTCTGTGCGTGTTCGTCTCTCTCAGTGTCTGTGCGTGTTCGTCTCTCTCAGTGTCTGTGCGTGTTCGTCTCTCTCAGTGTCTGTGCGTGTTCGTCTCTCTCAGTGTCTGTGCGTGTTCGTCTCTCTCAGTGTCTGTGCGTGTTCGTCTCTCTCAGTGTCTGTGCGTGTTCGTCTCTCTCAGTGTCTGTGCGTGTTCGTCTCTCTCAGTGTCTGTGCGTGTTCGTCTCTCTCTCCGTGCGTGTTCGTCTCTCTCTCCGTGCGTGTTCGTCTCTCTCTCCGTGCGTGTTCGTCTCTCTCTCCGTGCGTGTTCGTCTCTCTCTCCGTGCCTGTTCCTCTCTCTCTCCGTGCGTGTTCCTCTCTCTCTCCGTGCCTGTTCCTCTCTCTCTCCGTGCCTGTTCCTCTCTCTCTCCGTGCCTGTTCCTCTCTCTCTCCGTGCCTGTTCCTCTCTCTCTCCGTGCCTGTTCCTCTCTCTCTCCGTGCCTGGTCCTCTCTCTCTCCGGGCCTGGTCCTCTCTCTCTCCGTGCCTGTTCCTCTCTCTCTCCGTGCCGGTTCCTCTCTCTGTCCGTGCCTGTTCCTCTCTCCCTCCGTGGCTGTACCTCTCTCTCTCCGTGCCTGTTCCTCTCTCTCTCCGTGCCTGTTCCTCTCTCTCTCCGTGCCTGTTCCTCTCTCTCTCCGTGCCTGTTCCTCTCTCTCTCCGTGCCTGTTCCTCTCTCTCTCCGTGCCTGTTCCTCTCTCTCTCCGTGCCTGTTCCTCTCTCTCTCCGTGCCTGTTCCTCTCTCTCTCCGTGCCTGTTCCTCTCTCTCTCCGTGCCTGTTCCTCTCTCTCTCCGTGCCTGTTCCTCTCTCTCCGTGCCTGTTCCTCTCTCTCTCCGTGCCTGTTCCTCTCTCTCTCCGTGCCTGTTCCTCTCTCTCTCCGTGCCTGTTCCTCTCTCTCTCCGTGCCTGTTCCTCTCTCTCTCCGTGCCTGTTCCTCTCTCTCTCCGTGCCTGTTCCTCTCTCTCTCCGTGCCTGTTCCTCTCTCTCTCCGTGCCTGTTCCTCTCTCTCTCCGTGCCTGTTCCTCTCTCTCTCCGTGCCTGTTCCTCTCTCTCTCCGTGCCTGTTCCTCTCTCTCTCCGTGCCTGTTCCTCTCTCTCTCCGTGCCTGTTCCTCTCTCTCTCCGTGCCTGTTCCTCTCTCTCTCCGTGCCTGTTCCTCTCTCTCTCCGTGCCTGTTCCTCTCTCTCTCCGTGCCTGTTCCTCTCTCTCTCCGTGCCTGTTCCTCTCTCTCTCCGTGCCTGTTCCTCTCTCTCTCCGTGCCTGTTCCTCTCTCTCTCCGTGCCTGTTCCTCTCTCTCTCCGTGCCTGTTCCTCTCTCTCTCCGTGCCTGTTCCTCTCTCTCTCCGTGCCTGTTCCTCTCTCTCTCCGTGCCTGTTCCTCTCTCTCTCCGTGCCTGTTCCTCTCTCTCTCCGTGCCTGTTCCTCTCTCTCTCCGTGCCTGTTCCTCTCTCTCTCCGTGCCTGTTCCTCTCTCTCTCCGTGCCTGTTCCTCTCTCTCTCCGTGCCTGTTCCTCTCTCTCTCCGTGCCTGTTCCTCTCTCTCTCCGTGCCTGTTCCTCTCTCTCCGTGCCTGTTCCTCTCTCTCCGTGTCTGTTCCTCTCTCTCCGTGTCTGTTCCTCTCTCTCCGTGTCTGTTCCTCTCTCTCCGTGTCTGTTCCTCTCTCTCCGTGTCTGTTCCTCTCTCTCCGTGTCTGTTCCTCTCTCTCCGTGTCTGTTCCTCTCTCTCCGTGTCTGTTCCTCTCTCTCCGTGTCTGTTCCTCTCTCTCCGTGTCTGTTCCTCTCTCTCCGTGTCTGTTCCTCTCTCTCCGTGTCTGTTCCTCTCTCTCCGTGTCTGTTCCTCTCTCTCCGTGTCTGTTCCTCTCTCTCCGTGTCTGTTCCTCTCTCTCCGTGTCTGTTCCTCTCTCTCCGTGTCTGTTCCTCTCTCTCCGTGTCTGTTCCTCTCTCTCCGTGTCTGTTCCTCTCTCTCCGTGTCTGTTCCTCTCTCTCCGTGTCTGTTCCTCTCTCTCCGTGTCTGTTCCTCTCTCTCCGTGTCTGTTCCTCTCTCTCCGTGTCTGTTCCTCTCTCTCCGTGTCTGTTCCTCTCTCTCCGTGTCTGTTCCTCTCTCTCCGTGTCTGTTCCTCTCTCTCCGTGTCTGTTCCTCTCTCTCCGTGTCTGTTCCTCTCTCTCCGTGTCTGTTCCTCTCTCTCCGTGTCTGTTCCTCTCTCTCCGTGTCTGTTCCTCTCTCTCCGTGTCTGTTCCTCTCTCTCCGTGTCTGTTCCTCTCTCTCAGTGTCTGTTCCTCTCTCTCAGTGTCTGTTCCTCTCTCTCCGTGTCTGTTCCTCTCTCTCCGTGTCTGTTCCTCTCTCTCCGTGTCTGTTCCTCTCTCTCCGTGTCTGTTCCTCTCTCTCCGTGTCTGTTCCTCTCTCTCCGTGTCTGTTCCTCTCTCTCCGTGTCTGTTCCTCTCTCTCCGTGTCTGTTCCTCTCTCTCCGTGTCTGTTCCTCTCTCTCCGTGTCTGTTCCTCTCTCTCCGTGTCTGTTCCTCTCTCTCCGTGTCTGTTCCTCTCTCTCCGTGTCTGTTCCTCTCTCTCAGTGTCTGTTCCTCTCTCTCCGTGTCTGTTCCTCTCTCTCCGTGTCTGTTCGTGTGTGTGCCTCTCTCCCGGTCTGTGGCTCTCTCAGTGTCTGTGCGTGTTTGCCTCTCTCCATGTGTGTTCCTCTCTCCACGTCTGTGCCTGTCTGTGTCTGTGTGTGTGTGTGCGCGTGTGCCTCTCCCCTCTCTCTCTCTCTCCCTGCCTATGTTTGTCTGTGCGTGAGTGTGCGAGTGTGTGTCTCTGTCTGAGTGTGTCTCTCTTTGTCTGTGCGAGTGTGTGTCTCTGTCTGAGTGTGTCTCTCTGTCTGTGCGTGTGTGTCTCTGTCTGAGTGTGTCTCTCTTTGTGTGAGTGTGTGTCTCTGTCTGAGTGTGTCTCTCTTTGTCTGTGCGTGTGTGTGTCTCTCTCTCTCTTTCTTTCTCTGTCTGTGCGTGTGTGTCTGTCTGTCTCCGTCTGTGCGTGTGCCTGTCCCTGTGTGTGTACATATGCGTCAACGCACGCACCCGACGTCCGAAGAATGTGAGCGGGCGGACAACGTACTCACTCAGAGGAGCGTGCGCAGACGGGTGGGCAACGCGCCCACCCAACGCACGGAGGAGCAGCACTCAACGCCTGGAGGATTGCGTGCGGGTAGGCAACGCATGCACCTGACACCCGGAAACATGCACGCGGGCGGGCAGTGCACACACCCGACACCCGGAGGAGTGCTCGCGGGCGGGCAGCGCACACACCCATCACCCGGAGTGCACGTGGGCGGGCAGCGCACGCACCCGACACCCGGAAACGTGCACGCGGGCAGGCAATGCACACACCCGACACCCGGAGGAGTGCACGTGGGCGGGCAGCGCACACACCCAACACCCGGAGTGCACGCGGGCGGGCAGCGCACACACCCAACACCCGGAGTGCACGCGGGCGGGCAGCGCACACACCCAACACCCGGAGTGCACGCGGGCGGGCAGCGCACACACCCAACACCCGGAGTGCACGCGGGCGGGCAGCGCACACACCCAACACCCGGAGTGCACGCGGGCGGGCAGCGCACACACCCAACACCCGGAGTGCACGCGGGCGGGCAGTGCACACACCCAACACCCGGAGTGCACGCGGGCGGGCAGCGCACACACCCAACACCCGGAGGAGTGCACGTGGGCGGGCAGTGCACACACCCAACACCCGGAGTGCACGCGGGCGGGCAGTGCACACACCGAACACACGGAGGAGTGCACGCGGGCGGACAGTGCACACACCCAACACCCGGAGGAGTCCACGCGGGCGGGCAGTGCACACACCCAACACCCGGAGTGCACACACCCAGCACCCGGAGTGCACGCGGGCGGGCAGTGCACACACCCAACACCCGGAGTGCACGCGGGCGGGCAGCGCACACACCCAACACCCGGAGTGCACGCGGGCGGGCAGTGCACACACCGAACACACGGAGGAGTGCACGCGGGCGGACAGTGCACACACCCAACACCCGGAGGAGTCCACGCGGGCGGGCAGTGCACACACCCAACACCCGGAGTGCACACACCCAACACCCGGAGTGCACGCGGGCGGGCAGCGCACACACCCAACACCCGGAGTGCACGCGGGCGGGCAGTGCACACACCCAACACCCGGAGTGCACGCGGGCGGGCAGAGCACACACCCAACACCCGGAGGAGTCCACGCGGGCGGGCAGTGCACACACCCAACACCCGGAGTGCACACACCCAACACCCGGAGTGCACGCGGGCGGGCAGCGCACACACCCAACACCCGGAGTGCACGCGGGCGGGCAGTGCACACACCCAACACCCGGAGTGCACGCGGGCGGGCAGAGCACACACCCAACACCCGGAGTGCACACACCCAACACCCGGAGTGCACGCGGGCGGGCAGCGCACACACCCAACACCCGGAGTGCACGCGGGCGGGCAGCGCACACACCCAACACCCGGAGTGCACGCGGGCGGGCAGAGCACACACCCAACACCCGGAGGAGTGCACGCGTACCCCCAAACTCGTGCGCAAAGGCACACACCTCCGAAATCGAAGGAGTGCGTCCAGTTAAGCACCTGCAATTAGGTGTGAATTGAAATGCTGTATTATTAAATTTACCTGAGAAGGACAGACTGGAGCATTCAAGAGATAAAATGACCGGTGATGCTTTTGAGAAATTGCAAAATCTCAACCAACCAGCACATTCCAAGCTGATGCTCATTGACAAATGTTTGGATCGTTCTTGGCCGGGTTACGATTTACCCGCAACTGACCGAACATATGTTTAGCTTCCACCTCTGACGCTCCTCTCCTCAATCCCTCTTCGTTGAACCCGAGGAGCCGCCGCCCCCTCACGCAAGACAAGGCCGCAGGTCCGTCACCGCCGAGTCGCGCATGCAAACCTGCGAGTTCCAGTCATCTGTGCTCGGCACTGACGCCCAGAGGTGGGAAGAAGAGGACGAAGAGGGCGATAACGAAACGGACACGGAAGAAATGCCAGGACGAGGATCGGCCTCCGTCAGATGCAACGATGAGTCAACGACAGAGACTCTCCAAACAACATGGCGGGCAACGGAACGCGTGACGTCATCACGCGATCTCAGCAACTTTGGAGACGCCATCGCGTAAAATTATTTAATTTGATGAACCCATGAAATGTTCAATGACGACACGACATACGGAAGTTAGTTCGCAATTCGCGAGCACAAACGATGCTGCGATTTCCTCAGTCTCATCACACGGCCACACATAAAATTGTTGATATTTTGGATCTGTTCGACGTTTCACGATAAAAATAGGAATTTGGTAAATAGTTTTAAAATACGGCTGTGGTAAACTCGTACAAACGAATGAGTTGTAACGTCGAGTTTATTTGCAGTGTGTTAAAATCCTGATCATAATCCCCTTTCGTGGAGACGTCTTCTAATATTGTACTTAATATTACAAGGAAAAAAAAATGGAAGGAAACTTGTTTTGAGTGAGTGGAGATTTGGACGAATGAAGAACAGAAAAGACCACAAGGCCACGTGGTTTTGGGAGTTACCATGAATATTAATTAATAAATATGCGTGATGAGCTGGAACTGATGAGGCGGAACCGGAAGTGACGTCAGAGAGCTGTGGAGTCAGGGCAGCAGGAGATACCATTATAAAAAAAACAAAAGAAAACGGTTGAGTTGAAGAACCTTCGTGTGGGCTGGCCTTGCTGCACAACAGGCCACTCGGTAGAGTTAAGTGTGTACCTCTGCCAGGCTGAACAGTTTTCGCTTTGAATTCACTGATAAGCTGGATCTGGATGTTCACCAACATCAAATCAATTGATCCTTGTCACACGCTCTACCAGCCCACAAAGTTTCGTCCAAAAACGTCCACGAGTGTTTGAGATATCCTACTCACAGACGACAGACAGAGAGGGAAGAAAACATCCCCTCCGCCCTTTCACAAGGAACTTCAACAAAAGAGGCCATTTGCCTCATTATCACATCATGCCTGCACTACTTCGCCAACACAGGGGTTTTCTTCAGTATGTCATCCATTGGAATGCAATTTTCACATCAGGATCAGACCGTTGAAGGTCAATGAGGTCCCAATAAGCAGTTTGAATGTTCACTATAGGTTAAGGTCTATGAGTAGCACAGGATCATGGACTGAGTGGTGTTGTTACCAGAAAACATGGGCGATGCATCAGGCTTACTTGGAGGTACTGAAAAGGTCTTGTTGAGAGGATCATTGTTGCAAGAGACCACCACTGTGCCCTGTGGCTTGTGTTTGGGTTGCTGTTGAGGTATCTATGGCACCCATGCAGCTTATGAGTGGTGCAACTGACAGTGGTGTGTTGACCGACAGAGTGGCGTCGAGACATGACGTCGATGTTGAGGTGCTTGGATCCGGTGAATGATATACTGTAGCAGCCATAAGTATCGAGTTCAACAGACCAACGAGGTCATCTTGGTCTTGTCGAGGGGCATTTTGTTTTAAACACACGAATGGTATGTGATTCGGGACGATGGTAAATTGATGACGTGCAAGACAGTGGCGAAAGTGTCACATTGACCAAACAATTGCATAAATGGTCAAAAGTGGACCGTGTTCTCTCTGAAGCTGTCACCACATGACTCACATAGGATATCACCTGCTCCTTGGAGTCCAATTTCTCAGCAAGGACTGACCCAATAGCATGCTGGGAGGCATCCATAAAAAGCAAAATAGGACCGCCTGTCCTGAACCTCACCTGGATCAGGAGCAACAGTCACTCAAACCACTCACAGACATCCTTAGACCTCAAATTTTTTGACGCCATGAACAAACTTAGGTACATCACTGGTGATGAAAGTTGTGGTCAACTTTCATCGAAATTGTTTGTCGAATTTCGGAGACAGAAAAATACCTATTTCAGGTTAGGTCAGATATGGAAGCATGCGCCAGAGCAGCGCATCGCTGCGTCCACTTTTCACCGGTACTCCAGGGGCCTCCATCTGGCCATCCCCAGGCAGATACCTGGCCCTTGGTGCTTCCAATCTTGCTCTATGGATGTGAGACTTGGACTCTGACCAGATCCGTCAGCCGAGATTGGAATACGCAGCATATTTGCTTATCAAGGAGACAACAAATTGGTAAAGAGTTCGAAGCAAGCCAGGCGAGAGCACCATTTTGTGCGCTGGTCTGGGGAAATGCGGGAGCGCCATCTTGTGCACCGATCAGGAGAGCGGCGAGACCGCACCATTTTCTGCACCGGTCGGGAGAAAGGTGGGCGCGCCATTTTGTGCGCCAGTCAGAAGAAAGTCAGGAGCGCCATTTTACACAACAGGTCAGGTCAGGTATGGGAGCATGTGCCAGAGCAGCGCATCGCTGCGTCCACTTTTCACCGGTACTCCAGGGGCCTCCATCTGGCCATCCCCCAGGCAGATACCTGGCCCTTGGTGCTTCCAATCTTGCTCTATGGATGTGAGACTTGGACTCTGACCAGATCCGTCAGCCGAGATTGGAATACGCAGCATATTTGCTTATCAAGGAGACAACAAATTGGTAAAGAGTTCGAAGCAAGCCAGGCGAGAGCACCATTTTGTGCGCTGGTCTGGGGAAATGCGGGAGCGCCATCTTGTGCACCGATCAGGAGAGCGGCGAGACCGCACCATTTTCTGCACCGGTCGGGAGAAAGGTGGGCGCGCCATTTTGTGCGCCAGTCAGAAGAAAGTCAGGAGCGCCATTTTACACAACAGGTCAGGTCAGGTATGGGAGCATGTGCCAGAACAGCGCGTCGCTGCATCCACTTTCCGCCGGTACTCCATGGGCCTCCGTCCGGCCATCCCCCAGGCATATGCCAGGCCCATTCCCATTTCCTTGAGATGATGGTCAACCTGCTGCAACCACGAGGCATGTGGTCCGCCCACTCCTCCACTCATGAGACTCCCTCGCTGAGAGAATCTGGTGAGCAGGATCAGCGTCAGGAAAACGAGCCACATGTCCATACAGCCGCAACTGACGCTCACGGACTATGCAGGTAACAACAAATCTCATCTGAGTCTCTCTCAGCAACCGCTCGTTGGACACAAATTCCGACCAGCGATAGCCAAGGATTCTCCGAAGAGACCTGGTACCAAAGGAATTAAGTCTCCGTCTCAGATCCTTGGTCAGAGTCCAAGTCTCGCATCCATAGAGCAAGACTAGAAGTACCAAGGACCTGAAGACTCGGACTTTCGTCCTCCCGCACAGGTACCGGCAGCGCCATACCCCATGATCCAGTGAATCCATGACTCCCCAGGCCCGACCCAGACGTCGATTGACCTCTGACTCACAGCCAGCAGAGACATGAATATCACTGCCAAGGTAAGTGAATCTCTCCACGACCTCAACATCCTCACCACAAACAGACACAGACAGGACAGCAGCATCCAAGATGTCACCGAAAGCCTGGATCTTAGTTTTGACCCAAGAAACCCGTAATCCCAGCGGCTCCAACTCCTCTTTCAGCACCCCGAGGGCCCCCAAAAGGATTTCTAAAGTCTCCGCAAAGATGACTGCATCATCTGCAAAATCAAGGTCCGAGATCTTGACATTCCCAAACGATGCACCGCAGCTCGATCTCTCCGACATCCTCCCTAAAATCCAGTCCATACAAGTGCTGAAAAGTGTGGGGGCAAGTACACACCCCTGACGAACTCCAGTAACAACTGGAAATAAGTCAGAGATGGTACCACCACACTTCACAGCACTCTCAGTACCAGAGTAGAGTTCAGACATCAGATCAATGAGTTTTGGTGGCACCCCACGAAGACCAAGAATCCTCCAGAGGACATCCCGATTCACTGAATCGAACGCTTTACAGAGATCAACATAGGCTGCAAGCAGCCCCTGCCAAAACTCTCGTCTGCGTTCGGTGAGGACACGAAGGGCAAGGATACGGTCAATCGTTGACCTCTTTGGTGTAAAGCCTGACTGCTCTGGACGCTGGTGCTCAAGCAGATGGTGGCGAACCCTATCAAGAATTATCCGAGCAAAGACCTTGCCCGGCACTGAGAGCAGCGTCACCCCTCGGTAGTTGTTGCAGTCTTGGCGATCACCCTTCCCTTTCCAGAGAGGGACAACAAGGCCCCTCTTCCAGTCATTTGGGATGATGCCTGTGTTCCAGGCAGAGCACAAAACTGCATGCAACGACACGAGTGCAGCATTTCCACCAGCCTTGAGAAGTTCAGCATGGATGCCACAGATCCCTGGAGCTTTGCCCCGTTTCAACTGGTTCACCGCAGCCCATGTTTCCACAAGCGAAGGTGGACCACAGTTGATTCGAGGGTCAGCAACAGGGATTGTAACACCCTTGACGTCCAACTCGACAGCTGGGGGATCAGCCTGGTACAACCGCTCAAAGTAACCGGCCCAGCGGGCCTTCACTTCAGACTCCTCTGTCAAGAGCCTACCACTCTCTACTCGAACTGCAGTGCTCTGAGGGATGGGCTTGGATGAACGCAATGCGCGAATTCCCCTGTAAGCGGGACGAGAATCACCTGTCCACAGGTGATGCTCTACCCCCTCACAGATTCCTCACACATAGGCCTCCTTGTCCACCCTCAGTGCACGTACAGTTTTATGCCTCAGCTCCCTGAACAGCTCAGCTCTGCCATTCAGCCTGGCCCTGCGACTCTGGTCAATGGTATGCAGTGTCCCTTGAGAGACAAAATTCTTCTTTGCCCTGCGGTGAGCTCCAAGACATCCACTGGCAACATCAAGGACGGTGGTCTTGAAGGCACTCCACAACTCTTCAGGACCCCCCAAAGCACCCAGACCCCCCAAGTGTCCACTCAGCCTGTTCGCAAACTCCTCAGCTACTCTCTCATCCCTGAGCTTGCTAACATCCAGCCTAGGCTGGGATGGTACCATTCTCCAGGATTTAAGGTGCAGCTTTAGAGTTGCTACAACAACAAGCCTGTGGTCAGTATTGAGGAACTGAGCACTCCGGTAGACCCTGCAGTTCTGGATCATCCTCCAACGACCGTCAATGAGGACATGGTCAATCTCCATTGCCACACCGCCAGCGTTGGAATACCAAGTCCAGCGATGAGCTTGTGGGCGCTGAAACCATGAACCAGCCACCCTTCTTCTTGCAAAGTCAAGGAACTTAGTGCTATTCTGGTTCATAGTTCCTGACCCATGGGGACCAACACACACCTCATAACCATCCCTATCAGTTCCCGTCGATGCATTGAAATCCCCCAAGACTAGAAGTGTATCTCGTCTTGGGCACTGATCAACCACAGACTCGAGTGTGGCGTAGAATGCATCCTTCACGGTGAGATCACTCGCCTCAGTCGGAGCATAAACAGAGACCAGGGAAATGACACCTAAGGAGTGACGAATCCTTAATCTCATAATACGCTCGTTGACCGGTGTTACCTCAATTATCATTGGGGTCAGCTTATTGGACACAGCTACAGCAACTCCTTGGGTATGGTAACCATCAGAGCGACCAGACCAATAGTAGGTGTAACCACCCACCATTATCTCGCCGCAATCCGGTCTCCGGACCTCAGAGAGAGCTGCAATCCCGATGTCCAAATGCTTGAGCTCAGATGATAACAGACAGGTGATCATCCTCTCTTAGGGATAGGACATTCCAGGCACCCACCCGAAGGGACCGCCTCAGGTTAACCCAAGGAGACCGTCGTCTGGTGGACGACACCTCAGCACCACTCAGACACACTCTCCCGCAATCTGACCCAGGGATGTTACCCGGTGGTTTCCCTCCTATCATCAAAGATTGGGGGTCCCGAAGGCTTTGCCCCAATCCCGTCATCCGGTGAGCTGCCCTGCGAAGGGAAGCTGCACAGGAGGTACTCCCACGGAGTGGGTTTTCAGATTTTTTTGCGTTTTTGCGTTTTGCGGAATGAAGGGTTTTACGGTGGCCGGAGTGCAAATTCTGCCACCAACCTCCTAATAAGAAGTAACCCAACTGCAGGAGGACGTCCGCAGACACAGTTGGGCACTAGATATGGATGGCCGTTGGCTCACAAGGAGCTCCTCCGCCCTTTGCCAGGTTTTGTTTTTAATCCTGCTGGGTGTCCATATCCAAACACCCTCCTCACCAGGAAACCTGGTGGGGGAGACGGTTTAGTCGCCGACAACCCGACCATGGAACAGGTTAGTACAGGTTTACATGGAACCTGTAGCAGGTCACAGATCGAACCTGACCTGACAATTTACACAACCTTTGTGATCTATATGCAAGTGCTATGGATCATCAGGATGTCCGTGCAAGTGCTGTGGAGGAAATCATTGCCCTGAGAACTGTCACGGGTGCCATAAAATGGGACATCTTCAGAAAATGTGCCCCATGAACAGTTCGACGAGATATGTGGATTCGTTGGTGAATGATAACACCGATTGGGACAGTGGTCAGGAAAATGACCATGAAGCATCTGGTTACCTCTGCCACCGAACGTGGAAGTAGGTTACGTTTCTACCTTCGTTTGTTACTTGCAAAATCGAAGATTTTTTCAAGTATATTGGTCAGTCCATTTTGTTACAGCCAGTCCCTCGCTTAACGTTGTAGTTACGTTCTTGAAAAGTGCGACTTTAACTGAAACGACTTTAAGCGAATCCATTTTCCCCATAAAAATTGATGTAAGTAGGGGGAGAGGGAGTTCGGCTCCAGGGGAAAAAAAATGATCAGATGACAAAGGACATTATTTACATTTCGAGTACAAGTTTTAAATAATTTTAAACAAAATTGAATATTATCATCTCTCGTTTTTTTTTTTCTCATCATCTCGAGTTGCTTCAGATTTTCATTGGTTCGCTCTTCTCTGTGTGATTGCAGAAGTTGTGTAACGTCGGCTTCCTCCACCTCATCAAAACCCGCTTTATTGACCAAGCTGAGGATAACTTTCTTCATTGTGGGGAAAACAACTTTAAATCCTTCCAAGTCATCGACACATTCATGGCACAACTTCCTTCACACACAATTCATGCACACCTGAATAACTTCAGCCCAGGACCCACCAACGTTATCGATGTACATAGCGATGATGTATATAGGACCACAGCTCGGTGTATATAAGGCCAATACTGTTAGTGTAGTAGATAGTATAAAAATCGTGCAAATTATGATACAAGCATCAAATTTGGCATTTCTGTTCTGCAGGGCTTTCAGATCATATCTGCCCGATTGGCCATTTGAAAATCCAAATTTTGAAAAACTTGAAAAAAACAAAAAAAACTTCAAAAAAATTTGAAGTCACAGCTGGCTGAAATTCTTGAAGCGTAAGTGAACATCCCAGACAGAGAACCAAGGGGAGATGCAGTCATCATTGATGGCTCAGCACTTACCAATGCCCTACCTCCACGCACTTCAAAGATATTTGATGACTATGCTAAAGAAGACATCATCCTAAAGGTGGAATCCTATGGTGCCAGGTCCGAGAGGGTGGACATAGTGTTTGATGTGTACAAGAAGTCAAGTCTGAAGTCCGAGGCAAGGTCGAAAAGGGGGCAAGGAATCATAAGAAGAGTGACAGGAGCCAGTATGACCCCAAGTAACTGGAGAAGCTTTCTTCGAGATGACAGCGACAAGACTGAGCTGTTTCACTTCCTTGCGGAAAAGATGTGTGAAGCACAGATGACAAGCACAGTCATTGTCACAAAAGGAGAAGATGCCATTAACAACACAAGGAAGTCACTGGAAGCTGTGTCTCCATGTTGTCATGAAGAAGCTGACACTCGAATATTTGTACACGCCAGGGATGCAACGACGGATGGTAGGAAGTCCATTATCATTAAGGCTAATGACACGGACGTACTAGTCATAGCAATATCTGTACTGCCATCCTTACAGGAACTAGGTCTTGAGAAGATGTGGATTGCCTTTGACCAAGGAGCCAAGGTGTGATGGATTCCAGTCCACGAGGTAGTTTCTGCAATAGGGCCTGAGAAAGCCAGAGGGATCCCATACTTCCATGCGTTCACTGGATGTGACGTCGTGTCTGCCTTCCGCGGTAAAGGGAAGAAAACTGCATGGCAGACTTGGAACGTCTTTGATGATGTTTCTGAAACATTCACCAATCTCAGCCAGCATCCAACATTGATTCATGATCTTGACTTTTTTGAAGTTTATTTTTTCTTTCAAATTTTTCAAAATTTGGATTTTCAAATGGCCAATCAGGCAGATTTGATTAGAATCCCCTGGAGAACAAATGTACCAAAATTTACGGTATGGTTTATGCTGTAGCTTTATGAAAACGAGGAAAACCATTAGTTTCGTACTAAATTCGAGGTAAAATGACTTTATAACGGAACGGTGAACGACTTGGAACGAGTACATTCTCTAATATATCAGCGACTTAATAACGAAACAACGTTAACCGGGACGGGACGATGTTAAGCGACGATTTACTGTATTTGCAAAATCGAAGATTTTTCAAGTATATTGTTTAGTCGATTTTGTTATTTTGTCTGTCTGTTTGTCGCCTACAGGTCACAATTTTAAACCGATCTTCACGAACCTTCACCACATGGTAGAGTTTGTCATTAGGAAGAAGCCTGTTGTATTTGAGGTCAAAAGGTCAACATAGGCCAAAGATCAACAAATTTGCTGAGATTTCTAAAATCCTCAATTTTCATATGATTGACTTGAAATTTGAAGACGATAAATATTTCTGGTCACTGAATTCAAAGAGCCAATTATTTTTGAGGTCACCATAGGCCAAAGGTCAACAACTACGGTGATATTTCTAAGATCCTCAATTTTCATCTGATTGACTGGAAATTTGAAGAGGATTTATATTTCAGGTCACTGAATGAAACCAGACTTATTTTTGAGGTCAACATGGACCAAAAGGTCAACATAGGCCCAAGGTCAACAACTCAGGTGGTATTTCTAAAATCCTCAATTTATTATTTATTATTAATATTATTATTGAGGTGTATTATTTATACTATTATATTATACACCAATTATATTATTATTGAGGTCAACATAGACCAAAAGGTCAACATCGGCCCAAGGTAAACAACTCAGGTGATATTTCTAAAATCCTCAATTTCCATCCGATTGACTTGAAATTTGAAGAGGATTTATATTTCAGGTCAATGAATTCAACCACCAATTATTATTGAGGTCAACATCTACCAAAAGGTCAACATAGGCCCAAGGTCAACAACTCAGGTGGTATTTCTAAAATCCTCAATTTTCATCCGATTCACTTGAAATTTGAAGAGGATTTGCATATTTGGTCATTGAATTCAACCAATAATTTTTGAGGTCAAATTTGTTTTATGGATTTTGCAAGTATGGATTGCTATTCAAGTATAGACAAAGTGGAGGCTATTCAGAATGACCCCAGACCAAAAAATGTTTCAGAACTAGTCATTTTGGGAATGCTGAACCATGATAGAAAGTTTGGCCCAAACTTGTCTTCCAAACTGCACCCCCTCTTTGACCTATTGAACCAGCACAGAAAGTGGTTGTGGTCTGCAAAGTGTGAGGAGGCGTTTGTATACGCGAAAAACGTTCTCACAGGTGTCAAAGTTTTGCTACATTTCTGACCCTAAGAAACCACTGGTGTTAAGTATAGATTCTAGTTCCCAGGGATTGGGGGTGGTATTGTCACACACTGGAAGATAGATCCGAAAGACCGAGAACGTACGCTTCCAGAACCCTCAGTGCTGTAGAGAAAAATTATTCGCTGATTGAGAAGGAGGGTTTGGCAATTATGCACAGCATAAATAAACTCCATTTGTATTTGTATGGCCAGAATTTCATGCTGGTAACGGATCACCAGCCGTTGATGCGTATGATTGGACCAAAAACAGGAATTCCAACACTTGCTGCAGCGAGACCTCAACGATGGGCATCGTTGTTGTCAGTATATTGTTGTGGTTGACCAAATTCGCAAACCACCATTCAGGTCCCTTAGGTGAGATATCTCGGTAAGTATATGTGTAGTTAGGCCCAAACCCGTTGTCTAGAGGGAATAAATGTCATTCATGAGGGCTGCGACTCTTCAGGATAGCCGTTTTTCTTTTACTATCTTTATTTTGGACCAGCCGCCATTATTACCACCACCAACCACGTCTCAACAGCCATCACAACAACAACCACCAACCACAACGCCACTTCACAACAACAACCACCAACCACAACGCCGCTTCACCACAACCGCCACGACCTTTACCGTCACAACTCGCCACCATCGCATCACCGTCATCTCGCGCCACTCGTGGGCACCGATGCTGGACTCGTGCGGGGCGCGCACCGAGCAGCGTGTTCAAAAGCATCGCGGACTTTCTGAAGAAAAACGGATCAAAAACGACTCACGCCCACTTTTGTTCCGTCCAATCGATGAGCGAGGGGCGATTTGGCCCCGCCTCCAGGGCGTTGGAGGGCGGTCGCTATATGCAAATTCATGGATCAAAAGCATTCACGCCCACTTTTCCTCGGGCCAATGGGGAGCGAGGTGAAAGGTCGGAGGCAGAGGGTCAAGGGTAAAAGAGCGAAGCCACGGGGCTTATAAAAACGACTGCGTTTGTCAGTCGAGTGGGCAGTTTGCGCTTGGGAGTTTGCGGTTGGGAGTTCGCGGTTGGGAGTTCGCAGTTGGGAGTTCGCGGAGCCAGTGAAGAGTTGGGACGAGTCAAGAGTCGGAGTGAAGAGGGCGATCGGACGAAGCTGTGGAGAGGCGGCGGCGGCGAAGGCGGTTGAGGGGGTGCTCGCGTCGGATTCGGGGAACTGCGGAGCGAGAGGCCGGCGGCGCGACCGAGGTCGTGGTGGAGACGCTCGTCGCGGGACCCGAGATTTTGTGAAATCCTCCTTTCCCCGAGCATCAGCAACCCCCTCCTGTTTCCCCCCACGCTGAGATAGTGCGACAAAAGGGGGCCCCTTTCCCACCCCCTACCAGACACTGTCCGCGAGGCCCGCGGAGTTGAGGCACCACCGCCGCTCCGCGTCTCATCATCAGACGGGTAGGCCCGACACGGTCTCGGCCCCAGGCCCACCTACCCCCCTCATCCTGGAGGGTGGTTCTCTTTTCTTTTGCTTTGGGAATATGTGTTGTCGGCGCCGTCTGTGAAGTAAAATTGTATAAGTGTTGCCGTGTGCCCGGTAGTCGGATAGATCTGCATTGTTGCATTTGCTTTTTGTGTAATATTGCATTGTCTTCTTCTTCTTTTACATTTGCTTTTGGTGTAATTGTATATGTGTGCTTTCCGTTCATCGCGAAATAAATGTGCTTATTGTTGAACTGTTTTCCCGCTTCGCTTCTTCATTTCTTTCATTGAATCCCCATCTTGCTTCACGTAAAGGGTTGGTCGTGGGCTAAGACGCCCGATAATTAATCGAACCGTCGAGGCCGACGAATAACACCGCTCGGTTATCCCGATAGTACGGAACGGGTTGCTTAAGTGGCCCGTGTCCGAAGTCGACCTGCGGCGAGGTGCGATCGCCCGGTCTACCCTCCGTGTGGGTACTTAGGTAGGTCGAAATTTGGCGAGCAACCCTATCCCACGCGGGGGCCGATTGGCACGATCGCGGTGAGACCGAAAGGTCCACCCGTGACTGGTTCCCGGCGTTAGTCCGAGAGGGTCACGACTGGATTGTCCGTCCGGTGGGCGACGTGCCGCGATTCGAGTTACGTGGCCGTCCGCACGCCGGCGGGCGCGAATCCGCAACAATATACTTACCAGATAGAGTACCGTACCTCTGAGCAAAAGGCCAATGCAGATATGTTGGGTCGATTGCCTGTTGATGATCAAAATACTGTGGACCTCAAGGAAAACTTTGTTTTCAAAACTGTAGGAGATTCACTACCAATTAACGCAAAACAAATCAAAGATTGTTCTTGAAAAGACCCGGTCTTGACTAAAGTGTATGAGTACACCATGTTTGGTTGGCCAACCCAACATCTATTGTGGGGAAAACATGCTTGCACAATTACATGAAAACCATCCAGATATGTTTTGGATGAAGGCCCGAGCCAGATCATTCGTTTGGTGACCAGGACTGGATATGGATATAGAGGACACTGTTATGTCATGTCCCGATTGTGCGGAGACAAAAATGTCCCCACAAGCTATTCCGCTTTTGTTGTGGCCATGGGCTACAGAACCATGGCGATGGATCCACATAGGTTTTGCCGAAGTGAAGGGTCAAACTTTTTTGATAGTGGTAGAGAGCTATTCAAAATGGCTTAAGGTCTTTCCTATGTCCAGTACTACAGCAAATGCTACCATAGTTTGCGAGGCATGGTTTTCCTCAAAATGCCGTGTCCGATATAATGGACCACAATTAATCGCAGATGAATTTGCAACTTTTTTCAAATTGATCGGCATATATTACACCTTATATCCACCATACCATCCTGTGAGTAATGGCTTGGATGAAAAAAAATGTTCAGACATTCAACAAAATGGTTGAGAAAATCCACAAATCCTGGACGTTGTACCACAAAATAACAAATGCACTTTTGTATTACAGCAACACTCCTCATACGACAAAGGGTGTAACTCCGGCTGGATTGTTCTTAAAAAGAACCACCAGAACTCGTTTATCTGTGGTCAAACCTTGATTACAAAGAAGGGAAGAAGGTGAACAAAACACTTCTAAGGTTCACCGTGATGGTCCTAACCCTAAAATGAAATCATTTGACTTTTATCAGCCCATGTGTCAGAAATGTGAGAGGAGAGAAGGAAAAGTGGATTCCAGGGACGATTGTAGCTTTTAAAAGTCGACTTATTTACCTGGTGAGAGTTCCAGGAAATAACCGTAGGTATGTGTACGCTGACATTCTGATAACTGATGAATTGTGTAGAAATTGTGATACATGGCAGTGGTGGAGGTGCATCGGGTGTAGGCAGTGGTGGAGATGCATTGGGTGCAGGCAGTGTTGACGGTGCAGCGGGGGCAGGCAGTGGTGACGGTGCGTGGGGGCAGGCAGTGGTGACGGTGCGACGGGGCCAGGCAGTGGTGACGGTGCGACGGGGGCAGGCAGTGGTGACGGTGCGACGGGGGCAGGCAGTGGTGACGGTGCGCGGAGGCAGGCAGTGGTGACGGTGCGACGGGGCCAGGCAGTGTTGACGGTGCAACGGGGGCAGGCAGTGGTGACGGTGCGTGGGGGCAGGCAGTGGTGACGGTGCGACGGGGCCAGGCAGTGGTGACGGTGCGACGGGGCCAGGTAGTGTTGACGGTGCAACGGGTGCAGGCAGTGGTGACGGTGCGTGGGGGCAGGCAGTGGTGACGGTGCGACGGGGCCAGGCAGTGTTGACGGTGCGTGGGGGCAGGCAGTGGTGACGGTGCAATGGGGGCAGGTAGTGTTGACGGTGTGACGGGGGCAGGCAGTGTTGGAGGTGCATCGGGGGCAGGCAGCGGTGACGGTGCGACGGGGACAGGCAGTGGTGGAGGTGCATTGGATGCAGGCAGTGGTGGGAGCGCAGCGGCGGCAGGCAGTGTTGACGGTGCAACGGGGGCAGGCAGTGTTGACGGTGCGACGGGGGCAGGCAGTGGTGACGGTGCGACGGGGCCAGGCAGTGGTGACGGTGCAATGGGGGCAGGCAGTGGTGACGGTGCCATGGAGGCAGGCAGTGGTGACGGTGCCATCGGGGCAGGCAGTGGTGACGGTGCGACGGGGGCAGGCAGTGGTGACGGTGCGACGGGGGCAGGCAGTGTTGACGGTGCAACGGGTGCAGGCAGTGGTGACGGTGCGACGGGGGCAGGCAGTGGTGACGGTGCGACGGGGGCAGGCAGTGGTGACGGTGCGACGGGGGCAGGCAGTGGTGACGGTGCGACGGGGCCAGGTAGTGTTGACGGTGCAACGGGTGCAGGCAGTGGTGACGGTGCGTGGGGGCAGGCAGTGGTGACGGTGCGACGGGGCCAGGCAGTGTTGACGGTGCGTGGGGGCAGGCAGTGGTGACGGTGCAATGGGGGCAGGTAGTGTTGACGGTGTGACGGGGGCAGGCAGTGTTGGAGGTGCATCGGGGGCAGGCAGCGGTGACGGTGCGACGGGGACAGGCAGTGGTGGAGGTGCATTGGATGCAGGCAGTGGTGGGAGCGCAGCGGCGGCAGGCAGTGTTGACGGTGCAACGGGGGCAGGCAGTGTTGACGGTGCGACGGGGGCAGGCAGTGGTGACGGTGCGACGGGGCCAGGCAGTGGTGACGGTGCGACGGGGCCAGGCAGTGGTGACGGTGCGACGGGGCCAGGCAGTGGTGATGTTGCAATGGGGGCAGGCAGTGGTGACGGTGCCATGGAGGCAGGCAGTGGTGACGGTGCCATCGGGGCAGGCAGTGGTGACGGTGCAACGGGGGCAGGCAGTGGTGACGGTGCAACGGGGGCAGGCAGTGTTGACGGTGCGACGGGGGCAGGCAATGTTGACGGTGCGACGGGGGCAGGCAGTGTTGACGGTGCGACGGGGGCAGGCAGTGGTGACGGTGCGACGGGGGCAGGCAGTGTTGACGGTGCGACGGGGGCAGGCAGTGGTGACGGTGCGACGGGGGCAGGCAGTGTTGACGGTGCGACGGGGGCAGGCAGTGGTGACGGTGCGACGGGGGCAGGCAGTGTTGACGGTGCGACGGGTGCAGGCAGCGGTGGGGGTTCAGCAGGTACAGGTAAATTGGGGGTAGTGGTGAGGGTGCAGCAGCTGCAGGTAAATTGGTAAAATGAGGAATAGGGGAGAGTTCTTGTGTGTGATGAGTTTATTAAATATGAAGATTCTTCATTCTGCAGGAAGGATTGTACACAGAGAATTCTGTGCAGTTTTGAAGGAGCGGGAATTTGGAACATAGAAGGAAAGATAAACGATATTGTATCAGGTGATGGCAGGAAGAAGTTGGTTGTGGTATATCTCGGTGCGAATGATGAAGGGAAAGTTTACTCAGAGGTTTTGAAAAACAGATACAGGATATTGGGTAAGCAGCTGAAAGCAAAGGGTTGTGAGGTCATGTTTTCTGGGATTCTCCCAAGATTAGGAAACGATATAGAAAATGTGAGCAGATAAATAGACGTCAACCAATGGCTGGAAGAATGGTGCAGGGAGGAAGGTTTTACATTGAAGAAGCAGGAGGAATCATTTAGGGGACAAAGGGAGTGTTTCCAGAATGATGGCCATATGTTAAATAGAAAAGGGGGCAGCAAGGTTTGCAGTGGGAATTGAGGAAGGAATTCAGGATTTTTTTAGGTCAGTGGAGGGTGAGAAAGGTATTAAGGAAGGAACGGATGAAGTAATTGTGATGAGCAAGGCCAGGCAAGAAAATAGAATTTCAGGAAGGGAAAAGTTAAATATATTCTATACCAATGCCAGAAGTTTAAATAATAAGATGGAAGAGCTTGAAGCCAAAGTAGATAGCGAGGAGTATGATATAGTTGCAGTGAGTGAGACATGGTTTAAGGATGAGAGTAACTGGAGGACAGGATTGGAAGGCTACAAGGTATATCGGTGTGATAGGAAGGAGAGAATAGGAGGAGTAGCAATCTGAGTAAAGGACAGCATTGCATCAAGAGAAAGGGGTGACATTATGGAAGGAATAAATGTTGAGGATTCTATATGGGTAGAGATTAGAGATTGTAAAAACAGTAAGATACTGAAGGAAGAGGAGGAAGGAGGAGTACATGAAGAATTCAAATGGCATGTGGTAAGGGAAGAGTATTGATTATGGGGAATTTTAATTTGCCAGGGATAGATTGGGTCCAAGAAGGATATCGGGAGAAGGATGCTGAGGATGGAGCCGCCAGGTAGGAGGAGAAGAGGAAGGCCAAAGAAGAGGTTCATGGATGCGGTGAGGGCGGACATGCGGGTGGTTGGAGTGTCAATGGAAGATGTGGAGGATAGAGCAAAATGGAGACGGATGATCCGCTGTGGCGACCCCTAACGGGAGCAGCCGAAAGAAGAAGGAGAAGAGATTGGGTCCAAGAACAGGGAAAGGGCAGAGCAGATGAGGATTTCCTAGTTTTAGTCCAGGATTGCTTTTTAACCCATTTTGTAGATCATCCCACGAGGGGGAGTGCAGTGTTAGACCTTCTTTTAAGTTACGATCCCAATGCAGTGGAGGTGGTGGAGGTGGGGGAGCATTTAGGAGCAAGTGACCACAACCTTGTGTGTGCAAAGACTTTGTTTAGGGTGAGAGTTGAGGATAGTGGGGTCCGGCTATTAAATTTCAGGACAGCCAACCTTGAGGGTATGAGGAGCGAGTTTGGTTATGTAGATTGGGAGACTCCAACAACAGGACAATCAGCATCAGAGAAATGGGAAACCTTTAAGGATCAAATGTGTGGAGGGCAGATTAAGTACATTCCGATGAGGTGTAAAACTAGAGGTAGAAAGAGACCAGGGTGGTTGAGTAGTGAGATAAGGAATGCTATTAAGGAGAAGCAGAAGGCATTTACAAGGTTTAATATAACAGGACTGGAGTTAGATTTATATCACTATTGGAGTAAATGGAGGCAAGTTAAGAAAATAAATCAGCAAGCCAAAAAAAAGAGTATAAGTATGACATGGCTAAGAATATTAAACATAATAGCAAGGCTTTGTTTAAGTATATCAGGGGAAAAGAACAGGTTAAGACCAGAGTGGGACCGTTGAGGAATAGCATCGGCAGAGTGGTTAGTGATGAAAGTGAGATGGCAGGCTTATTAAACAGGTACTATTTTTCAGCTTTTACACAAGAACAATCAGGAGAATTGCCAATAGCTGAGAGTATCTATTAAGGAGGTGAGAAAGGGCATTCACAGAAGATCCGGGTTGGAGTGGAGGAAGTAAAGGAACAGCTCGGAAATCGAATAGAAGATGAGGGTCCGGGTCCAGATAATATGCACCCGAGAGTATTGAGGGAAGTGGCCGAGCAGGTAAGCGAGATATTAACGGATATTTTCAAAAGTTCCCTGGAGTCGGGACAGGTACCGGAGGATTGGAGAGTAGCAAATGTAACACCATTATTTAAGAAAGGATCCAGAGAAGAATTGGGAAACTGTAGACCTGTTAGTTTGACTTCAGTTGTGGGGAAGGTGTTGGAGATATTAATTAAGGACCTGATGACGAACCATTTAAATAAATACAAACTAATTAAAGGTAGACAGCATGGGTTTACCAAAGGTAGTTCATGTCGAGCAAATCTTATAGAGGTCTATGAAGCAGTGTCTGATTGGGTGGATGAGGGAAAGGCAGTGGACATAGTGCATCTCGACTTTAGGAAGACATTTGATAAAGTACCGCATAGGAGGTTGTTAGCCAAAGTGAGGGCTTGTGGAGTGGCTGGTCAGGTCGCTAATTGGATTGCAAACTGGCTTCGTGGGAGGAAGCAAGGAGTGGCTGTGAGTGTGAGGATGTCTTGCTGGGAGGATGTAAGTCATGGGGGCACCTCAGGGATCAGTACTCGGACCATTACTATTCATTATTTACATCAATGATTTGGATCGTGGGGTGAAGAGTAGGCTTTCCAAATTGGCAGATGACACAAAGTTTGGAGGGAAGGTGGATATCAGAGTGGGTGGTGATCAGATACATGAAAATATTGATACTTGCATAGATTTGGCAAAAAAATGGCAGATGGAATTTAACCTGAGCAAGTGTAAGGCGTTGGGGATGGGGAAAAATGACGAAAATAGACATTACAGGATACAAGGGGTAATTTTGGAGCATTGCACACTGGAGAAGGATCTGTGGGTGGTAAAAGATATGGGAGGTAAGCAGGCAGCAACACGTGGAGCAAATTGGGTTTTAGGTTGTATTCGGAGGGGGATCATTTATAAATCTAAAGAGGTGGTGTTAACATTGTACAGTAATTCAGTGAGGGCACACCTCGGAAATTGTGTGAAGTTTTGGTCACCACAATTCCGGAAGGACATAGATGCCATAGAGAGAGTTCAGTACAGGGCTCCGAGATTGATTCAAGGCTGAGCTTGACTCAGCTATGAGAAGCGTCTGAAGGAGACAGGGCTTTATACACTCTAAAAGGAGGCGGTTATGAGGAGATATGATGGAGATGTTTACGATCATGAAAGGCACAGACAAAATAAGTGCAGATGAATTATTCAACAGAGTAGACAGTGACAGAACCATGGGCCATCACCTCAGAGTAAAGAAGAGGAGAGTTAATATGGTAGTAACACAGAGGACTTTCACTCAGAGAGTAGTTAATTCATGGAATGGCCTCCCTGCAAAGGTAGTGGCAGCAGAAAAAGTATATAAGTTTAAATTAGAATTAGATAGGTACCTGGAAGTTATGGAGATAGAGGGGTATGGAGATGTAAATGAGACTTTTAGGTAGTTTGAGCATTGATTGTGCGCATGTGGACGGAGTGCTGTTGGTCGGGGTCTTGTCAAGGGGTGTTGTATGGTTGACATTGTATGTTTTTAACCAAGCTCATGCCCCCTCCCCTAAGAAGAAGAAGAAAAAGAAAAAAAAAAAACACAAAAACTACAAAAACTTAAATAAAAAATAAATAAATAAAAACTTATTATTTCATTATTTTTTTTGTATTTTCTTCCTTGGATCTTGTGTAGATAAATTAGTATGATGTTCGTGCAGGTATGATGGGCTGAATGGCCTCCACCTGTGTTAGATTTCCTCGTATCCTTGTATATGGTCGGGAGATTGGAGCAAAGTTTACCTGAGTACGAACAAATGGCGGAGGTTCTTGATTAAACACCTGGAAAGATTCAGAAGTCACCTGATTTAGTACCAGTGGAACCCTATCTACCTGTTCAACCAAGTATGATTCCTGAGACGTTACTGTTTTCGTCCAATAGGTCAGTGCCGGGAAATGCATCCTGGACTCAATCAGATTCTAGCCAGTTCCCCACTATTACTTCAAAATCTGATTCAAGTGGAGTAATTCCAACGGTACTTGGAAGGTTGAGCAGAGTGTCAAGACTTAGACAGAGACTTGATTTGTAAGATAAAGATTGAGCTTTGGCATGTGATGACTGATGAGGAATGGAAAATGTTTGGTTTACTAATTACCATTGCTTGTATTTTCTGTTAAATTTCATGGTATTTTTGTAAAAGATTTTTCAATGTTGAGTGGACTATTTTACGGATTCCTGTATGGGAGGGAGGAATGATGTATCCAGTAATATTCGGGGATTGACATCACCAAGGGGTGGAGCATCCACATGTGCAATAAAGCACTTTGGTTATGGCTTCCCTACGTCTGAGTCATGTGTATATTTCCTCAGCCTTGAAGACTGGACACAACAGACACCACTGTAATAAAAACACACTCAAGAAAGCTCTGACATGTGGGGGTTGTGGTGTAGGCCATGTCTGTATCTTTTCAGTGTTTGATGGATCAGGATGTGCACTATCACTGAAGATCAAATGTCCCAAGAATGTGACAGCGGATTGAGCCAGATGACACTTGGAGGGTTTGAGCTTTAATCCTGCAGTGCGAAATATGTGAAAGAAGTCTCTGAGATTGTCAAGGTTTTGCGTGAAACCCGCACTGTGCATTATAACATCGTCTAAATAGATTAGGCAGATGTGACAGTGAAGGCTACACAAGACTAACCCCCAGATTAGGTACCATTAGGTGCTGAAAGCTCCCACTGGCATCATGCAAAACTGGTGCAATCCCGACGTCGCAAACGTGTTTTCAGAGACCGCCACGACCCGTTTGAGGTCTATGATGATGAACATTTGTACCAAGCATTTCGGTGAGACAAGAGAGGGATCGACTGGCTGATGAACCTGCTGCACAAAGATCTCGACCATCCGACACAGGGGAATCTCACCTGACCAGTTTCACAAGAAGTTTGTATTTTTTTTGAGGTTCCTAGCTTGTAGAGGCTTCCAGGCTGTGATCGCAGATACCATCAATGTCCACAAATCAACGGTTTTCCACATCATCCACAGCACGGTGGAATTCCATGTTCGCCGCGTTCGGGAGTTCGTCAGTTTCCTGGACAAGAAACATTCCCACCAAGTGAAGCACGGTTTCTTCTTCGTGCACAAATTCCCAGGTGTGATCATCATCATCGAATGCATGCACATCCGTGTACAAGTGCCGCATGAACACGGAGTCAACTACATCAACTGCAAAGGATTTCACTCCATCAAGGTGCAGTGCGTCTGCAATCACGAAATAACAATTATCAACATGGTTGCCAAACACCCTGGAGTGGTGCACGATTCTCCGATTTGGCATGAGTCTGCTCTACACCACCAAATTCAACAGTCATGGCATAATGTACTGATTCTCAGTGATCGTGGCTATCCATGCCAACCACAGTTGATGACCCCGCTCACTCATCATAACGACTGAGCAGAAGAACGGTACAATGACGCCCTCACTCGAACCAGGATTATCATAAAAAGGACACTCGGAGCCATGAAAAGAAGGTCAAACTACCTCCATGACAGATTGTCGATCGCCACAGAGGGCTTGTCACATCATTATTAGCAGCTTTGGCCCTGCATACCATCGTCCTGGAGAATATAAGGTTCAAGTACCAATAGAGGAGTACCGAGAAGTGATGCGCCAAAATGGCATAGTTTGACTGGTGGAACAATACTTCCACAAATGAAGAATGATTGCACATTGTGAAACACGCTCTGAGTGGCAGCACAGTGACTGGGATAACATTTGCCCTCTTTCATGACATCCAGAATATTTTGGTTGTTGCTTTGCAGCCATATTTCACTTTCATAATTTCACACTTTACCATTCTCGGAAAGTTTTCAAACATTTACTGCACACATTAATGCATTTACAATAAATACTCAATGAGAATTGAATGACGGCAGCTCGTGGGAAGGGGAAGGCCGGTTCTGGGTCGGAGGGTGTTTCTGAGTTCTTCCGGTGTTTCGTACAGTCTCTCTTCCTGTGTTCCAACTGATTGGACATTTTCTGGGCCAAATTTAACCAAGCTGTCAGGGTTGCGGTTCTCTCTCTGTGGAATAGTGAGAGAATGGAGCAGGTATCGGGCGATGACGAGGGGAGTGTCCTCTGCAGAGTAATAGAGCTTCTACAAGATTGGGCATGAAGAAGATTTGGCCTGGTCTGTAAAGCAGTGAAGAGTCAGACTTGTTCAATGTGGTCAAGGCCCCAAGAGGAGCCTGAGGATAAATTCCTGCTGGAAGGCTCCAAATTGTTAACTTTCAACAACTCAATTAAAACGACTGCTTCATAATTGGGAAAGAATGCGCCGGTGTTCACAGTGTCTGTGTGTGTGTGTGTGTGTGATATATACATATATATATATATATATATATATATATATATATATATATATATATATATATATATATATATGCATCACAATGATGTGTACAGTCACAATTTTGGTCGTTTTGGTTCCCTTCTAAGTGTAAGCCCAGAGCTGAGGCACCATTGTAAAGCCAGAGTTGCCCAAACCTAACATTCAGACTACTTTCCACATGGGATCTAATGGTGATAACCTCTCCCGTCCTTTGATATCTAGAAATGGTGGGTCGAAGACCTCTTAATTTCTCAGGCGGGAAGCAATGAAGTACTCATTTGTTGTTTAATCACTTGAATTTTAATTTACACTTCTGCATCATTGCCAATATCTAGAAAAGAAATAGCGATGGGATGGAATGGATCTGTGGTGCAAGGGAGCGAACCACCGGGGGGGGGGGGGGGGGAGGCTCTCGGTAGAGAGTGTTTTTGTACATTCTAAGACACTCTTTTAGGCAAAATGAAAGCAGAATAATCATGTTTTCCTGGTGAAGTTACACCCAAAGGCCGACAGAAAGCAAGCTTGTCACAACATGAAAACGATCAAAATCTTTGATGAGATATTATTTTGTGAAAGAGGTATTTTTTGCTATTGTGGGGCAATAAGTGTTGGCAACTATGCCTCTGAATTCATCTGTTTTTTCTTTCTCTGAATGCAAATGATTCCATGATAGAGTGATTATGGTGACATCAGCTCACCGTTGCGAAAACGATGTTGATTTTTTTTTCCATTACGGTATTCTTTGCGATGAAATCTTCCACAATGCATCTTTTGGTCCGATCCAGACAAAATGATCTGCATAAGCTGGATAAAGAATGCAGAGTGCTGATGCTGGGAAATGAACTTTAAAAAAAAGTTGAGCTTGTGCAGGGTGTAAGAGAAATTCGAGACTTTCATTCTGAAGGTATGGCACAACATCGGTCATGTAATACTTGGTAAGTGGACACCTTGAAGCGATCTGCGAGCTCTCCAGCATCTCTTTGGAATGATATTGCCTTTATCAGACTGAAATGTTCACGTTCAAAGCGCATTAAAGTCTTTCTTTTTTTGGTTTTCGACAAGTTTTCACCACATTCGACACAAGGCTTACCTACACAAGGTAAGCGCTTTGCCGTTTTGAACCCTTCCCAGAGTTCCTCCACAACTATAAAGACGTTCACACATCGGGCACACATGAGAATCCCAATGCTACACACCACCGCAGCTACCGGACCGGATTCATCGCTTATTGGCGAATCATCAGCAATAGCACAGACACCAATGCATACCAATGAGGCTCCCAAGCATGTACTACGTGCAAACGTCAAAAATAGTCAATATATAAATAAAGAAAGACCCACCCACATCTCTCACCTGTGAATGGAGGGAAGAGTCAATCAGCTCTCACCTAATCAACTAAATCCAGGTGGCGAGGTTTATAAAAATAATTGACTCCTCCCGCCAAAGATAAGCAATAAAACCGGTCCGACCAGTCTGGTTTCATTGCCAATAAGTGATGAAACTGGTCCGGTAGCTGAGAGGGTGTACAGCATTGGGATTCTCATGTGTGTACTGTCTGTGAACATCTTTATCGTTGTGGAGGAACTCTGGGAAGGGTTCGAATGGCAAAGCGCTTACCTTGTATAGGCCTTCTAGGGTTGCTTTATGCAGCTTCTTCAGCTCGAGGAGTGTGGGAGGTGTGAATTATTTATATAATCCTCGCCACCTGGGTTTAGTTGATTAGGTGAGAGCTGATTGGCTCTTCCCTCCATTCACAGGTGAGAGATGTAGGTGGGTCTTTCCTTATTATATACTCGCAAATACTACCTGTAGCTTCACTGAAGGGAATACTAAGCGAGGGGGCAGAGAGATTCGGGGGAGAGAGAGAGAGAGAGAGATAGAGAGAGAGAGAGAGAGAGAGAGAGAGAGAGAGAGAGAGAGAGAGAGAGAGAGAGAGAGAGAGAGAGAGAGAGAGAGAGAGAGAGAGAGAGAGAGAGAGAGAACGAGAGAGAGAGAGAGAGAACGAGAGAGAGAGAGAGAGAACGAGAACGAGAACGAGAACGAGAGAGAACGAGAACGAGAGAGAACGAGAACGAGAGAGAACGAGAGAGAGAGAGAGAACGAGAGAGAGAGAGAACGAGAACGAGAGAGAACGAGAGAGAGAGAGAGAACGAGAGAGAGAGAGAACGAGAGAGAGAGAGAGAACGAGAGAGAGAGAGAGAGAACGAGAGAGAGAGAGAGAACGAGAGAGAGAGAGAACGAGAGAGAGAGAGAGAACGAGAGAGAGAGAGAGAACGAGAGAGAGAGAGAACGAGAGAGAGAGAGAACGAGAGAGAGAGAGAACGAGAGAGAGAGAGAACGAGAGAGAGAGAACGAGAGAGAGAGAGAACGAGAGAGAGAGAGAGAACGAGAGAGAGAGAGAGAACGAGAGAGAGAGAGAACGAGAGAGAGAGAGAACGAGAGAGAGAGAGAACGAGAGAGAGAGAGAACGAGAGAGAGAGAACGAGAGAGAGAACGCCAACTCTGGAACAACCAACATAAAGTTGGCCATGAGAAAAGCATAGGCTTTGCAGGTTGAGGCCAACGACTTTGAGTGATTGTCATTGTGCCTTGTTAATGCTCATGGCAAAACTGAGGTGGACAGGGAACTGGAGCCTTCTAAATTGAAATTGCAAGTCAGATGCGATGATTGGAATGCGTGGAATGAAGACATCCTGTCCTGCTGCATGGCCAGTCATGATTGTGGCTTCAATGATATGTAGCATAAGTTTCTTAACAGCCAAACGTGTTCCATTACAGAGTGTTGGTGGGTCCAGATTCCTGAGAAGCATAATGGGTGCACCAATCTTGAGCTCCAGATTGTGAGGAGGCACACCTGGCAGTTCCAGAGAGTTAATTAATTCTGTGGGGTAGTGGAGTGCTTCATCTGTGTCTGGTGCAGTGTCAAGTGTGGAAGAAAAATAATTATATTCATGTCGTTCTCAATTATAATTGTTGCTGGTACTTTGTAAATTTAATTTTTGTACTATAGTCAAATTGGCTGTCAGTAATGTTTCTCTTTTCCCAAAAGTCTTTTGACCTACATATTGATAAAAGGAAAATCTTACTATGAAGAAAGGTCTTGTTCGCTGCAAAGAAACAGGGTGACCTGGTTGATAACACTGCATCTTTTGCCATGATTGTGTCATTCTCTCCCTCCCACCCAAAGTGGATACGTATTACAGTTTTGAGTTCTTTTGCTGAATGCTTATCAGCTAATCCTGAAGTTGAGTTGCCAAATGTCTCACCCTCCCATTCTTTGGAATGTCAAATTGTATACAAGAACAATTGCTTCAGGCTTCTGTTTCAGTGAAGTCCATTCAAATGTTTCAGTGAATCATTCAATGTTCTTCCTCCATATATACGAAATTAAAGATTCTCCGTTTGTATGCTGATCCAACTTGTGGAAATCGAGTTCTTTTCCACCACACAACCGACTTGTACGTTTGCATAGTGCCAGGTAACTGTGGAAGAAGGCATCTGTCTGTGGAATTGGCGGCATCATTTTTCGGTGCCAAGATGGCTCTTTGGCATGGCCAGTTTTGGTCATGGAAGTTGTGTGCAACATTTGGAAATTCTGCATCTTGTAGTTGTTGAAGTGTTGCAACTATTTTCCCAATGTTGTTCATCGAGATAGTTCCATCTTGATTTTCAGATGCCATGGTTCCATTTCCCAGTTTGAGCAGGCTTACAACAAACTCCACAGCAGATGAATCACCTGCTAGAAGCACTCGCATGTTGGTCATGAGGCTGAGTCGCTGAATGTTGTTCCAAATGTATGAGGCTTTGAGGCAGACCTGCAGTTAATCAACTTTGGTTCCATGTGGAATGCATGGCAGCATCTGCAAAAAATCCCCAGCCAACACCAGAGTCACTCCACCCATTTTTCTGTCATTATGTTGAAGATCTTGCATGGTGCGATCAAGAGCTTCTAAGGCAGCTTTGTGAGACATTGTACATTCATCCCAGACAAAGAGCCGGCACTCCTGCAGGAGCTGAACTTTGCCAGTACCCCTGCCAATGTTGTTGGTTGGTGCCTCGATTTAAGGGTTGAACTTGCCAGATTTAAGGGTAACTTGAAGACTGAGTGAGCTGCTGTTCCTCCTGTCAACAGTGTGGCAGCAATGTCTGATGATGCCACTGCAAGGGCAATCGTGTTTCTCTGACATATTTTTGCCAAAAGAAGATTGATGAGAAAAGTTTTGCCAGTTCCACTAGGAGCATTCAGAAATAAGGTACTACCACTCCCATTGTAAACTGCTTGTGTAATATTGTTGAAGGCTTTTCTTTGGTCAGGAACCAGACATGGCTCATTCTCCTGTATGTATTCAGCAAGCTGTTCCTTGTTGTAGTTGGTCTCTCTCAAAATTTCATTTGTGAGTTCATTGTCATTGCGTCGTTGAGGGCAAAGAGGGCCAAAAGTTTTGAGGTTAGAGCCACCCAAAGCCTTGATCTTGTTCAATGATAATGAGAACTTGATTGAAGATGGCATCACTGAAGTTTAGTTCCAGGTTAGGATTTTGCACTTGTGCATGATGCAAAATGTCCTGTGCCAGATTCTCCTTGTGGTTGTCCCATAGTTGTTGAGGATTTGACATGGAACATGTCTGCAACATGATGGCAAACAGGTTTCGCAACATCCATGGTGATCGAGTTGCAGCTGCCTCCTCCAATGTGCTTTTCCAATGTGTATCATCTGTGGAAACTGAATTATTAATGGGATTTATAATCACATAATATACAAAATTGTCTTCGTTAAGTGCTTTGAAAAAGAATTTAATAGATGTATATGCTGAGAAAGCGAGTTAAGAGCAGACTACGCATTTCTCTGTTCAAGTCAAAAACAACCTTGTGAAACCTTATCTGTTTGGTAACCATCAGCTGGTGACCATTTAGTCTGCAAGGCAAAACATGGCTCTCTTTTTATTCCCCCTCCCCACACCCCTTCCCGAAGCTGAAAACAACACTCTAAAACAAAACAAAACCTCTCTATGTTGCAAATTTGAAGTCCACAAAAGTCCATCTGATGTCCCCAGGTCAAAAAACCAGTAAAGACCAGTAGCTTACTAGTCAACTGGTACCAGTTGAAAACCAGTAGCCAACTGGTACCAGTAAAGCCAGTTGGTTTCTTACTGGTTTTAATATGGAAATTGGAATAGAGTGATATATTACCAGTTGAAATACATGTATTTAACTAACTGGTATCAACTGGGACCAGTACATTGCAACTGGTATCAACTGGGACCAGTACATTGCAACTGGTATCAACTGGAACCAGTAAGACTTTAACTGGTACAAATATGAGCTACTGGTTTTTTCAACTGGGAAATTGGAATTCTGACTGAATTTAACTGGTACCAGTTGAAACCAATAGAGACCAGTTAAAGACCAATTAGAACCAATAGAGACCAGTTGAAAATGTGTACTGGTTTTAACTGGTTTTTCGACCTGGGTCATGATAAAAACTGTATATATACTCGAGATTCCACATAAGTTTTAAGTCTTTGACTCACAATATCATTAAGAGTTGAGGCCTTCTTTCCTGTGCATGGAAGTGTTCTTTTGTTTTATCGAATAAACGACTTGCATGTAAACTTACTCTTTTTTTTCTGTTTTGAGGTAGCTGGAAAACCTGCTTCGACAGTTGGTGACGAATGTGGGATGACAGCCTCCAGCCGCGGATAAGGATTCTGCCTGGCCACAGGTGGACGCCAAGGAAGCCAAAAGTGAGGAATCTCTTCAAGAACGCGTGGTTTTCCCAGTCCCAGGCAGAAAAGTTCTCCACGGAAGGTGCACAGTCTCGAACCGAGCTTTAAAAGGTGAGGATATATGCCAAGCTGTTTGTTGGATAAAATAGAAGACATTTTATTACTTTTATTTTATTTCTTTTATTTTAAAGAAAATAAGGGGAATTCCCAAAGATAGGATAACATCTGGTATGTTTTATGTCACAAGGTGGAGGGCATAAGCATATGTCATGACAGAGAGATTGGCCAGAAGGACGAGTAACGAGGGCATTTTATTGCAAAAGGTTACGAAAGTCAGGGGCCAAAGGGTTTATGTCACAAGTTCGGGGGCATAAACAGGTTTAATCGCAGAAAAAACACCACAAAGGGGATGCCGACGCGTGTTCGTAGTAATTTAGGAGGGGGCACTAGTAAGTGTTCGGAGCGAACAAGACAAAGAAGTACTGGAAAGTGTTTGCGGCGATTTAAAATAATTTTATTGCGAACACCAACGGGTGTTCAAAGGGGGGAAACAAACATCAAAAGGGAGCTGTCAAATGCCGAGTGTATAAGACCTTTGGGTCGAGAACTTCAAAAGATGTGAAGTTGTGGAGAGAGAGAAAAGAAAAAGCAATGATTTCATCGGGATAAAATTGAAAAATCTAAGAAGGAAAAAGATCGAGAGAGAGAAAACAAAATAAAACAACTCCAAAACCAGTCGATTGGAGGGCCGGAGAAAGCCTTGAGAGAAGCAGACGAAAAATGTGAGTATTAATAGGAATTAAAAAAAAAACGCACAAGCTACAGGGCCGGAGATAGCTTTCGTCCCGCGCAGGGCGCATGGGGAGATGACGCTCTATTCAGGTAACAACGCCAGTAGCGAGTGAGACGGGAGGTATGGAAATTAATGCGATCTTTAAGACCGCCGAAAACCCGTACAAGTCAGTAATTACGGAGATATAGAAAATAATTGAAGATAACTCGAAAAAGCATGTCCATTGGTCGAAGAGAATGTTAAACACAGTGACCAATGAGCATCGGAGTTATCACGCATATAACCAGTGATTTAGAAAAAATGAAAATGCAAATGAGAGATTATGATGATAATCCAGAAGGATTTGTGGAACAAATATTGTTTTACATCAATTCACACAAAGGTAACCATGACGATATCATCGGTTTAATGACAATGGGTTTGCCTGTGAATATATGGCGGAAAACAAAGGAATTGGCTGCATGGCCAGGTGTTGCGCCGGCAAGAGGAACCGAAGGAGCTTATAATGCTCGGGTACAACGATTACTCACTCTTTTAAGAATGGCAATAAGTCCGCCTGACATAAATTGAGGAAAGATAGTGTTGTAAAAAAAAACAAAACCCGCAAGGTGACCCGTATCTTGCCACAAGGTGACCACGTGTGACTTCTTTAAGGTCACACTGAGGTGAACAAAGCTGCTATCCACCAGGAGCGACTTCTTGAGGAATATCTGCCTACGAGAGATTCCGATGAGAATCGTTCTACAGAGTAACCATGAAAAATATGCGTTTGCCTCATAACGTCACCAAATGACGTTATAATGTCTCAAGCTTGACATATCTAGAAAGCACTCATCGAGGTGTTCAAATTGAGGTATTACACCATATGGTACCTAAGATTTCAAAATTTGACCTTGGGGTCAAAAACTTTCGACCTCCAGCACTAACCATGAAGGTCAAGGCCGATCGCCACCAAAAATTAATCAGCTGAGCGCCAGACCATGAACTATATTCCCATGAAGGTTGAAGACGATACGATCAAAATTACTCAAAAAAATAAGGGTTTCGTCGACTCCCCTGATTTGCGACAAAGTGACCTTGACCTTTGACCTTGACCTTGAAAATTTTATGCACTGAAAGGGACCTCTATAGGATTCTGATATGCGAAGTTACAAAAATTTCCAATGATAACTGTACTCTGCAGAGTGATTGATACGTGATTACAGACAAAAAAAAACATTCAAGATGACTAACATATCTTGCAAAAACTTCGTTTTGGCAAGATAATGAATGAAAAACCGGAAGACTTCATGAAACAACTACGGTCCAAAGAAATACAGAAGTACCAACAGCCCCACGTGCGAGTCAAGAAAAAGACTCAGATGATGACGCGACACCTTTTTCAATTGAGCCGAAGGGGAGACCACAAAGTCGAAATGAAGATGTGAAAAATAATTGTGGACTAGCATAACCCGTGCCCTGCGCGACATGTTGGGGTGGGTGTGTTTAAGAAAGGAACTGATGCAGAGTATCAGTCGTAATTTTACTTTAATGCAGTAAGTGGAATACGATTTCACTGTTTCAGAACCATTTTATGTACTTTTTTTTTGTACCATGCACCTCATATGGTCTTTGAGATAATGTAAGCCGAATATCACGTTACTCAAGCGCAGAACAAAGTCGAAGATAGTGCGACATGAAACCACAAACTCGGAAATAATATATAAGATGGTAGACTAACTCAGATTCTTTGAATTTGTCTGGGAATTCGGAACGGAAATGGGGCTGACAGTATAAAGTTGTTGTTGTTTTTTGGTTCGCAGGCACCAGCAGTGACCATTATTTTCGTTGTGTCTGTGTGTCTGTCTGTTTGTGACTCTCTCCAGAGCATATCTCCGTGACGTTTGATGCGATCTTGATGAAACTTGTTTTTTTAATTTTTTTTCTCGATTTCTTTTTTCTCGCAATTTCATTTCCTAGAAGCTGTGCGTAATGTCCATAAGTACAACATATAAAAATCCGATTTGATTTGGTCAATTTTGACGGAAGAGATAGGTTTTTTTGGTAGGGCTTCCTCAAAAGCTTCTACAAACTCAATTGTGCCTATCATGGCATTGTTCAATAATGCCCGCGAACCATCGTCGCCTCCCGGCTAGTTATTCTTTATTTCCATTTTATCAACATAAAACCGTTTTTGGTTGTAACCTTGAGTTTGGGTGAGTGGAGTTTATAGAGCCTCGTAGCTCTGACTACACCAATAAACAACAAACAATAGTAGAAGAAGAAGAAGAAGAAGAAGAAGAAGAAGAAGAAGAAGAAGCCAGCTCAGATAAAGGCTGAGACAGCTTGTCCAATGAGAATGAATAAAGATTATACCGAGCCTGTAACGCATTAACATCAAAAATTATTCATCACGTTCATAACCAATATGATTTAATGTGAGATGCTTTACATTGAATTAACGTTTGTTGGGAAAAAGGGTTGAAGCAAGAGGAATTGTTCGATTCTTTTGTTGTTAAATGGCAAAGTGCACTGTTATATGGCATGTTAAAAGAACGACAATTCTTTGAGCATAATGGGTCTATTATGGTATCGATGTGGATCGGTGGTTGCATCACCAGCCTTGGCTTGGTTGTGGCAGTTTGTCGTTTGATGATGTCTAAAATTGATATTGTGGGACGTCGTGCACTGGTTCACACAAAAGGAGTAGAAAAGACTCCTTGCGGATGTGGAGGAAGGCGCCGCATGTTGGAGCATGCAGGTGCAGGTCGCTCATTGTGTGGGTGACTGCGGGTGGATACACGGATGTTTGAGAGTGTGTGTGTGTGTATGCCTCAGTGCAAGGATGACACAAGGTGGTTTGCCATTGCATTCCTGATGGTGATCAGGAAAGGATAAAATGGTATATGTCGGTTCGTGCTGACCACTTTCAAAATTTGGAGTTGTATTAGAGGTGCATATGGACAACTCAAAAAGGGTCAGTCAATTTAATTAATCCTAGAAACAGATTGTTTCATCTCAGTCTGTGGAATACAAATCCAATGATTTGATTACATTGTGCTTGTTATGCTGGTTGAGTTAAAATGGCTAACTTTTAACTCTTTTTTCCCGTGTTTGGTTTTTTGAGCACTGATAGTTGGCATTGGGGTGGAGAAAGGTACTGTCCTCCATGTGAGGCGATTATAAGGAATTAGAATCACGCATGGTGGTCAGTAAAGGTGTCATTCCAGCCGTGTGCATGAACAGGTGTGCAAGTGGAGTGTGATCAAGGATTTGGCAGCAGACATATGCGTGTCTCACGAGTTTTTGATGCAGGCCTTTGATAGGACACGAGTCATGAATCAAAATTGGATTTGTTTTCGTGTTTGGGGCAAGCCTTATTCAGGTGAGCAAGTGGTGGGTGTAGGTGAGCATATGCATCAGTGGTGAAGGTGATGGCTTGCGGGCTATTCTGAGTGTTCCGAGGCCCAGAACAAAGAGGGAAATGAGGTGTTTCTTGGGGATGGCTGGATAGTGTAGACCGTAGGTACCTGATCTGTGTCAGAGTGGTGACCTGTCCAGGATTATGTCCAATAGCCAGGAGACTGCTTGGGTAGCACCAAACGCTTTGCATAGAGTAGAGTCCCAATGAATGGATGGATGGATGGTACCTGATTATGCAGTACTGGTTGGATCACTGTTAGAGCAAAGAATGTGGTAATCGAAAGATGTCCGATGCTGAACATAACTCCTTAATGCTAATCACTGATGATGGAGAGGAACATAACTGTCAGGATATGCAGTGTGCGATGAAAATAACATCTTGGAAAATGGTACATGTTCTAATTGCAGTATGCAAACTAGCCGAGGATGGAAGCATAACAATATATACGGATTCCTGATATGTGTACAGGATGACACACAATGTAGGGGAACGTTGGAAATAAGAGGATATATAACATAGTGGGGTGTGCTAATCAAGAATGGTAAATTGATAGTGGAACTGTTAGAAGCTATTAGCCATAGTGAAATGTTGAGCACATATGAAGCAAGAGATATGGTCTCAAAAGGAGGGTAAAGTGGTTGCCTGAAAAGTGCTTTTACTATGGCTTGCTCATTTGACTCATGAAAGTGGCCACACAAGCAAAAGGGGGATGTAAAAGGGGTGTTACACACATGGTACGCTCCAGGATTTGCAGCGGTGGCAGAAAAATTTTGGAGAAGCTCTGTGTATTGTCAAATATTGGTGGGGTGTGCTGCCTTTGTGACTGTTGGTTGCATTATTGGTTGGGACATGGCTGTGCCACTGATGCGGTGCCCCTAGTGCCAGTACTGAAGTTCATTTTTGCCAACCTTGAAGGAGTGACAGGCTGAGTCAAACTCCTGGGATTGTTTCGGTGGTCAGCGGGACTCTAGGATCTGATCCCAAGCCACCACTCGAAGTGCAAAGCCAACACTAGGTTATAATATTGGTAAAGTGTCTATAAAACATATGGACCTATGTACATGAAGATTAACTTTTGTGCTGCCTTAACAAAGGTTGTCAAAAAATTTGACACAAGTCAAACAAGCACTACCAGAACCAGCTGTAGAGGAACACCACAGCATCCAGCCTGACGACTGGGTCGCTATTTGCACATCAAGGTGTTCAGGCGGAGGAACGCATTGAGGCACATTGGACTGGACCACATCAGGTATTGTTGGTCGCCAACACAGTTGTCAAGTACAAAGGTAAGATTCACGCATCTCATTGCAAAAAGCATATAGGAAGTTGTAAAGAGAAGAAAGGAAATCTGCAAGTGGTAAGAATGTTGCTGGAGGTTTATGGCATGTGTAGCAGTGCTCTTGATTAGCACATGCATAATTGTGATAATATGGATGACAACAGACAGTGAGGGTATTATGAGAATGTAATGGAGAGCAGAATGTTTGGTCGAGAGCAATAGTGCAGCAACTTAGCTAAATATAGCATAACAATTGTGCATTTTGGGAGGAAAGCACCAAATTTGGCACACTAGTAGCCTATCATATTATGAACAGATTTGGATATTGGGCCATCTCAAATTCAGCCGCTGATGGCTGTGGCAGCCATTTTCCACTGCCATCAAAAATTTGAGATGGCCCAATATCCAAATCTGTTCATAATATGATAGGCAACCAGTGCGCCAAATTTGGTGCTTTCCTCACAAAATGCACAATTGTTATGCCAAGTTGCCCCACTACAAGGGAAACAACGAATCGGTTGTGACAGAGTACGCAGAGAAGAAGGAGGCAAAACATCGGGACCAATTGCATGAGATAGGTGTGTATGGGACAAACACCTATATGACCCTTCCATATAATTATGCACCCCGTGTCACATGGGATGAAGGGGACATAGACACTGTAAACCTGAAACGAGGCATTGTGTTACATGAAGGGATAATTGGACATCCATTGAACACCTTTTTAGCAATATCTTTACAACATGCTAAAATATGAACAAGAACAAGCATTGGGTTTGCTCACAGCTACCCCACTTCGCCAAACATGGACTGCCCCTTTTGGCAGTCCCATTATCAGGGGAAGATATATGTGAGTACCTGGATTGTGGACAAGCTAATCCAGTCCTATCTAGAATAGGAGGGACAAAAGGGGATTTAAGTGTGAAAGTATGAGAGATAACAAGTAACTGGAAAAAGGAGGGATACAAATTTACTGACTATTTGCACTAGTACTATCTGAAGTATTGGGTGAAGTGTAACTTCATATATACAAGGGAAAAAGATGATCACACTCCCCGATATAGGACAAATTTTGCCTCACTATGTAAGGGGGAAGGAAAAGTAATTATTGAGGGACAAATTACTGGGACAAGGATAGATATATAAGGATACGAATGAATAATCTTGTGGAACCCCAGGAATTATTAAACGTACATATCCATGACGTGGTACAACACGTAGGGAAGGTAGCTGCAGAATAACATGGCTATTTTAAGGAAGGAGGGTTTGGATCTTGGTTAATGGGAATGTTTGGTGGATGAGGAACATGGAAACTCCACTTATTGATCGTTGGGCTCGGATATTCATTGCTATTGTTGTCATCATAGTGTGCATAAAAGTAATGATGGTGTGTGTGTGTGTGGGAAAATTTACCAAAGTAACAACGAAGGTGACGCGTAAAGTTTCCCTACCAACAATCAGTGACCATCTCTGAAGATCCAGAAGATCCAGAAAACCCAGAAAATTAAGAAGTTAGTATAAAATTTCGTGAAAACACCATGTGGTGGTTCTTTTGGAAAATATGAAAGTACAGACACTTGTGCCTTTGGGAATGACAAAAAAACCCAGTTGAAAGAATTCAACAATTGTTATTAAAGAACCAAAAACAGATGGATGAGTGTAATGAAGAGATATGGAATGATAGAAATACTTTTAAAACTTTAGGGAAAACGAATTCGAACGGCTTGTCCAAATTCAACCTCATTAGTTTGATTGAAAAAGGCAATTGCCTATTGAATATATGTTCAGTGTGCACAGGGTTCTTTCCTTCCAAATCACCTGGGCGACGCAACTCGGAGGGATGGGAAGTGATGTACCCCATCAGGGTTACATCCACCCACGAGGATGTTAACCCACCAAAGAGCGTAAGTTTGGGTGACGTGGTGGGAACGAGCCTGCAGCAAGCCGACGACAAATTTAGACTTTTTTTTATAGCAAATTTGTTCTTACAAAACAAGCTATTAAATTGTTCTGCTTGAACAAAACGGGGGATTGTGGAAACTGAATTATTAATTGAATATATAATCATGTAAAATACAAAATTGTCTTGGTTTATTGCTTTGAAAAAGAATTTAATAAATGTATATGCTGAGAAAGCTAGTTAAGAGCAGACTATGCATTTCTCTGTTCAAGTCGAAAACAACCTTGGAAAACCTTATCTGTTTAGTAACCATCGTCTGGTGACCATTTAGTCAGCAAGGCAAAACATTGCTCTTTTCTATTCTCCCCCTCCCCACACCCCTTCCCGTAGCTGAAAACAGCACTCTAAAACTAGAGGGGAGCACTCGGGAGAGTGCAAAACCTCCACTGCCAATACTGCTGGGTCACTCAATTGAACCTTATATCTATTCATTAAATATGATGTCAACAGTGCTGAGAGTTATAGTTCTTTTCTCCATTTTTTTTTTTGAGGGGGGGGTTGGAAATCACCTAAAACATGTAAAAATGCAAAAATAAAAAATAAAAAATCGAAATTTTGTTGAAAAAAGTTGCAAAATTTTTTTCTCTAACAATTTTTTGGGGGGCGGGGAGGGGGTTGGAAATCACTTAAAACATGTAAAAATGCAAAAATTTTTTTTCTCAAACAATTTTTTTGGGGGGGGGTAATCACTTAAAATATGTAGAAATGCAAAAAAAAAATTTTTTTTTCTCCATTTTTGGAGGGGTAACAATTTTTTTTGGGGGGGTTGGAAATCACTTAAAACATGTAGAAATGCAAAAAAAAAAAATTTGGGGGGGGGGAAAATTGGGGGGGGGTTGGAAATCACTTAAAACATGTAGAAATGCAAAAAAAAAAAAATTTTTTTTCTCTAACAATTTTTTTTTTGGGGGGGGGGACCAAGTCCAAAATTTAATGGCATGATCTTTGGACCATACATAACCCCCCCCCCCACCAAGTTTCGTCGAAATCCGTTGAGGAGTTTTTCCGTAATACTGTTCACAAACAAACAAACAAACAAACAGAAAGGGGTGAAAACAGTAACCTCCATCCATCTTCGAAGATGGCGGAGGTTCACAAAACAAAACCTCTCTATGTTGCAAATTTGAAGTTCACAAAAGTCCATCCAATGTCATGATAAAAACTGCATATATACTCTAGATTCCACATAAGTTTTAAGTCTTTGACTCACAATATCATTGAGAATTGAGGCCTTCCATCCTGTGCATGGAAGTGTTCTTTTTGTTTTATCCAATAAACGGCTTGCACGTAAACTTACTCTTTTTTTTTTTTTTACTGTTTTGAGGTAGCTGGGAAACCTGCTTCGACACATCCTCCAGGAGTCCTCAGAACTGGCAAGCCTGTTTGTAAGTTTCACAGATTGTTGCATCCACTGTTTACAAATCCTCAAAAGATGTTGGACCTTTGATCTCATGCAGAAGCAGTCTTAGGTAAAAGCATTGAAAATTATTAGGATGGACAGTGTACACATGGCCAAGTACATCACTGGCTTTGATGTCTGGCTGGTCTGGTACAGTTTTTCCTGCTCTGTGGTGAGCCCACTTCTTGCTGCCAACATTTCATGTGCAGTACATCTGTATCTGATGAACAACAGTATCTTAGCAAATTCATCATCCTGGCAGAGATTGAAGAAAGCAGTGAGAGTTTGTCTTGAGGGACTTGGGCATGCTCATGTACATTCTCCTCAGTGAAGTACACTCTCTGGCCATTCTCAAGGTGCACACTGAGATGAACCACAATTGGATGTCGCTCATGAATTGGGAAGTTCAGGATCCTCCAGATGGCTTAATTGATGCTGATGTATCTTCCCATTTCATATTGCCGAACCTCATCATGCACAGTCCCTCCCATCCATTGTCAGGCCAAATACAGCCATGTCAGATCATTTGTTGACATACTTGCACACATATTTGATGGATTTCACAGAGCGGCAGTACTCAACATTGATGTGTGCATTGAATAGCCGTGTGAGTAGTGGACAGTATGGAACGATCCACCTGTTGTCATCTTCAATCTCACAACCACGAACTCCAATGGTGGTTGTGAATCCACCATCTTCTGGGTTTTTTTTCTGACATACAGAGGGTATCCATGTTGTCCAGTCTGTCTCTCTTTCAGAAGATATCATGGGAACCTTTTTGTGCATTTGTGATGTTTCATGCATGGTGATTTTGGATTGATGCCTCCACAGGGACCATGTACCATCTGTGTTTTGACAGTGCTGAACAGAAGTGGATCAATTACTGGGTCTGGAAGTTCAGCACTGATGAAGTCATCCACTCTGGGCACATGAAGTTCATCTTGAAGCCAAGTCAGAATGTGGTCATGTGGCAGGCCATGCTTTTGCTACTCAATTGTGTACACGTAGCATTTAATGGCTCCAAAAATCTTTCCCTTGGTGATGACATTCATCAATGCCTTAATTTTTTGTCGAAATGCTCTTGCCAGCAAATCATGGCGATGCGGTGGTTTTTAGCCTGGCTTCAGTTCATTAGCCACTTCCTCCCAAGTTGGATTGCAGGTGAAGGTGATGATGAGATCAGGATGGCCATAGTTTCGCACATATGTCATGGCATCCTGAATGCGCTCATGCATGTAGCGGGGACTACCTGTGAAACTGGAAGGCAAGATGACCAATTGGCCAACATTGGTAGCTTTTCCATCATTGTTCATGGCATCACTGAGGTGAACATAGTTTTTGACTCAGAGTTTCTTTTGGTTCTTTCGAATGAATCTCAACCTTTCTGCCTCAATTTTGGCAAACATGTCCACAAAAAACTTGGTAGACGAGGTCTTTGCAACACAAGATGCGATTCAAATTACCAGCTCTCAGCATAATCCTGAAGGCATGGAAGTCCATGGCAGAAATATCATTTTCACTTGGCAGTCCTGTTGCTGGGTCTGTTTGTTGCAGTTCAATATCATATCCATCATCACCCTGCCAGAAAATTAGTTGATACTGAAGTGCATCATATGATGGGTGGGTCTCAGCAATTTTCTGGATGGAGTTTTTCTGAATTGCAGCACAATATGTCGATCGCCATGTTGTTCACCAGCTAGGATGACAGCCACTTCTGATTTGGAGAGTGCATTGAAGCACCGCTCACACTCCTCAGCTGGAGTTTTGTCTGAATGAATGACAATTTTGTACTTCGGTGTCACCTTCTCCATGGCATTCTTGAGACTCCGAACATAGTGGTTTACCTTGTGAAGCATATCTTGCAGCTACAACACCACTTCCAACTTGGTTTGAATGATATCGTTGCAGCACTGTTCAGCCTGCTTTTTGTTGTCACCAATGAAGTAGATCTGCAGGAATTTTGGCTCTTCATTTGGTTGTGGCTGTCGAGTGCCAATGTGATGATAAACCTGTCCCTGCGCTTTAAATGTGGGCATGCAGCCAGATTCTCTGATCTCTTTTGTGGTGCCGAAAAATGTCATGTTGAAGCACGAGTTGTATCTTCTGATGTTGCTTTGGAAATGACTTTCATTTGGAATGTTCACTGTCAACAATGTATTAAGAGGCTCAAGAGGAGCATTCATTTGGGTCAGCCGAACTTTGCCACTGTTGCAGCATATCCCTGGAGCTTCTCCTGTCCATTTCATCACGTCACAGTGCCTGCAAGTAATCGACATTGAGCTAACAGTAACAAGTGGATCAGAAGCATAATCCAAGGCTGGATTATAGGAGAATGCAGACTGTTCTTTTACCCTCCAGGGCTGTTTCCTGGATGTAGCTATTCTTGTTGTGTTTGCCTCGTCTTCTTTCTTGCTCTTAAGGAGGTTCAGCTATGCTGGATGCAGCTTTTGTTGCAGTATTTTCCTTTTGTCTTCTTTTCTTTCTTTTGAGGAGTTGAGGCTGCTCTAGATGTAGCTTTCACAAGTCGTTTTTTGTCAAGTTCGGTTCTTGTTTTTTTTTCTTTTTTCTTCTTTTGGTAGGAGCCATCTTCCTGCAAAATAAAGGAGGGAGACAGGGGGAAGGGGGAAGGAGAGCGATGCCTTACTACATGTCGCAATACACTCTGGGAGGGAGGGGTGCGAGGGTAGGGTGGTTGGAGAGAGAGAGCATATATATATATATATATATATATATATATATATATATATATATATATATATATATATATATATATATATATATATATATATATATATATATCTAGAGGGATGTGGAGAGGGATAGAGAGTGCTGTACTGTATTTGAAGGGGGTGGAGCGACGATGGGACAGAGAAAGAGGGGTGATAGTCCGGGAGAAAAATGCCCTTTTTCAAGTGAACCGTGCATTTCGGTGTGCCAAGCGTTTTATTGGTGTTTTATATAATTAAAGTGTGCTGATTCCAAATCCGATTGATGCCACTCTGTCATCCTTCAGCAATTTTAGCTATTTCACTTTTAAGGTACCCCCCTTCTTCTTCTTCTTTCGGCTGCTCCCGTTAGGGGTCGCCAGAGCGGATCATCCGTATGATCTGCATCGTGATTTGGCACATGTTTTACGCCGGATGCCCTTCCTGACGCAACCCTGGTCGACTCTTATGACACAGGGATATGGTACACCTATTTTAACCGGGGTATACACCGGCCCAGTACACTGGTACTCACTTCGCCGACCTCGGAAGGATGACAGGCTGAGTCAACCCCCTGGTGTATTAATTCAGTGGCCCAACGGGGCTTGAACTCACGACCTTTTGGATCCCAAGCCGCTGCCCTAACCACTGCGCCAACACCAGGATATTTTTAAGGTACCCCCTATGTGTAAAAAATGAAAAAAAAAAACATTTAGTGAATTTTTCCATTTTTTTCAAATATGACATTAATTAATCACAAGAACAGAAAATCTTAATTATATATTCACGTTGTATTTAATATATATGGAGATTTCAAGACTTTAGAAAGCCTCTATACAAAATCACAACGACTGATACTAAAAATATATTTAATTTCTAATTTCAATCGGTTCTATTAATGAAATTTGTAAATGAATCTATAACAATGGAATAGGACATGGTATAAGTCCACAGTAGAATTTTACGCATATACTTATGTGCCTATATGTTGAATATATGTCAAGCAAAGTTAACTAAAGTTAGTTTCTACAAAAAGACAAACATGAAAAAGGCAAATAAGTAGACAACAGAAAGATAAATAAATAGACAGAAAGACAAAGAAACAGAAAGAAACACTGCTGGAGAGCAGCATTGTCTGAATGTAACTGGTGCTGATTCTAATGGAATGCTCCCTATGGGCTTTCATAGTCGCATTTCCAGGAATCCAAGATGACATTGCAGTTTTAACAGCAGCAACATTTACCTCAAAAAACACGATTTTATCAGGTAAGATACACACCATTTACCATTTTACCTCTAAGTAAGATATAGTACATCACAATAATAACAATTACAAGTTGAGATATAAATGTTAATGATGTGTGCAGTCCCTATTTTCCCATCAAATGAGTGATAATATAAGAAATTCTTGAAATGCATCTGTATTAAAAGAGGGGCTGTGAATTTTTTTTCTTACGGAGGCTCATAAGGGCCACTAAATATTTTTACTGTGATATTCAAATTTATCTGTTTTTATTTTACTACTATGTTAATTATACTATAGTGTAATATCTATTTTAAGTCTTTCATTTTCACATTGGTTTTTATTTTGTGCCATGTATATTAATTTTATGTAATATTATAATTATTGTTCATAATGCCAAGTATATATTATAATACGAGTATTATTGATTATTTGTGTTGTGTATTATGATACTTTCATGATAACAAATGTGCAAACCAAGTTTCCATTGAATTTGAGGATTAATAAAATATTATCTTAAATTTACTATATATATATATATATATATATATATATATATATATATATATATATATATATATATATGTATATATATGTATATATATATATATATATATATATATATGTATATGTATATATATGTATATATATATATATATATATATATATATATATATATATATATATATATTGTGACGTCCACGGGACTTGAACAGTCCCGCCAATGTAGAATGAGCCGAAACGATGGAGGCGGTTTATTTATTTAACCCAAAGATGGCGGTTCCAATCGCTCTACCGCAAACGGGACGAGGAAGGTGGCACGAGTCGCTTTTCACTGAGTTGATGATGTTTATTCGTTTTTACTATTAACCAGAAATAACAAGACTCGGCAAGAAAAGGGATCCGGGGCGATTCGACGGGATGGTGTGGGATCGGGCTTGGGGAAAAACACAGACAATTCCAATGAATATACAGATCTCAAACCCTCTAAGGCGCCAAGCACACACACACACACACACACACACACACACACACACACACACACACACACACACACACACACACACACACACACACACCGTAGCTATTTCTGGTGGTCAGGCTGGACCGTGGTGTGGACGCAACTGTCCCTGGATCGGCGTCGGACGAGCTGGCCTTGCTCTCTTCAGGGGGGCAGGAGAAACTGTGGTGCTGTCGACCTCCTGGTCTTGGCCCAAGTCCGCTCACTGCCGCCAGGGAACCAGTTCTGGCGCCAAGTTGCGAGCAGGAGAGGGAGGCAGGTCCGCCCGCCGTTCAACCCCGTACTCCGAGTCAGCAGAACCCCAGAGCCAACCAAGGTGAGGCACGAGGCTCAGCAAGGCTCCAAGACACGATCAAGAACACGATCGAATCAGCACAACAACAAGGACGCTCTCCGCGCAACAGCCTCCACACCAAAACCACCCCATCTTTTTGTCCAGATCTTCTTCCTCTTCCCTTCCCACCCCGAACAGAAACTTTTATCCTCCTGTCCTCGTCACTTCCAATCGAGCCGTTTATTGGCCCACCGCCGTCGCCTTCTGCCAATCGTGATCACGGGGCGGAGCCATCCGCTGCACTGTCCTGTGACGTCACGGCCAGTCTCCAGAGAATACCAAAAGGGGTTTACGCAGACACACTTACCCTATCCCGTGTCCCTATCTAATTACGTGACAATTATCATTTCCCCCTTGAAGAAATGAACATTTACTAGATAACTTATCACCACTGAATTGCTACTTATTACATCGAGATCCTGGTAAACTCGAACAGCATGGCATACCTAATTAAACATCCTAATTACCCTTTGAATGCATACCCCCCCCTCAAACGTAACAATATATATATATATATATATATATATATATATATATATATATATATATATATATATATATATATATATGATAAAGTATAGTGATGTGCAAAGTCATTATAACGACATTTTTCTCATGTCATTATCTAGGTTCAGATTCAAGTATGACACCGTAACTACTTCCAAAATGTAATGATGACTGATCAAGTTGGTGCACATTGTGTTTTCAATTGTGGTCATGAAGGAGGTGTCTACACAGTAAGTCCAGATCGTGTGAGGGCCATAATAGCAGCCAGTAGGATAGGTGGCGATGATTTACATGAGAAGTTAACGGAGGATGATAAAGTATGTTGTCATCGATCCTGTGTATCAACATATACTTCAAAGACACACATTGAACGATTAAAAAGAGAAATTTTAAGCAAGGGACATCAGGAGAACCAGAAAAGAAACGCACACGTCAGTCAGAGGAAAATGTCTTCTCTTTCAAAAGGGACTGTTTATTTTGTGGTGATATTTGTGAAGAACGGATATCCTGGTGTTGGCATAGTGGTTAGGGTAGCGGCTTGGGATCCAAAAGGTCCTGAGTTCAAGCCCCGTTGGCCGCTTGAATTAATACACACAGAGGAGGTTGACTCAGCCTGTCATCCTTCCGAGGTCGGCGAAGTGAGTACCAGTGTACTGGGCCCGGTGTATGCCCTGGTTAGAATAGGTGTACCATATCCCTGTGTCGTAAGAGGTGACCAGGGTTGCGTCAGGAAGGGCATCCGGCGTAAAACCTGCGCCAAATCATTATGCGGATCATTACGCATGATCCGCTGTGGCGACCCCTAACAGGAGCAGCCGAAAGAAGAAGAAGATTTGTGATGAACAGGACCCCAAGAATCCAAGCAGATGGAGAAGATATTCAATTGTGAGAACTGTGGATCGTCCCCACCACAAGCAGTTCAAAGAAGTCATTATGAGTGTATGTGAAATCCGCAACGATGAATGGTCCAAGGAAGTTATTATAAGGATTTTGGGTGCAACTGCTGATCTTCATGCTGCAGATGCCCGTTACCATCAAGACTGTAAAAAACAGTTTATGCACTCAAAATGCATTGATCTACTAACGACCAAAACTACTGATGAGGAAGTCGACATTGCCTTTAATGAAATCATTGACCGCATGATTCATGATGAAAATGACATTTTTAATGGTGTAGAACTGTTAGATATGTATCATGAGTTTGGTGGTTGTAATCTTTCTCGTAGATCACTTATTAACATAGTGTGTGAGCATTTTGGGGATGCCCTGCTTGTGTTATCCTCACCTGGTGTTGCGAGTTTGCTTGTTTTCAGAAAAACATGTAGCCTCAGTATTGTTGAAGCAAATGATGATGGTCCAGCTCTTAAAATGGTTGCAAGTGACATTGTGAAAGAAACCTTGAAGCCAAACAAATCTATGTGTACACAATGTGAGACTCAACCAAGATAATATAAAAACTTGTGCAAGTCAAACTCCACTACAGCTTCTTGCCGAATTGAAAGTTCCAGATCTACCATCAGCTTTAGTTGCGAGTGTCATAACCAGCCACATTAATAAGTCTCCTACAGAACTTCGACTTGCAATTACCAACTTCCTGCAAAGCAAAAAAGTTCATCACAGAGCTGCATCGTTTTGGTATTACGACTAGTTATGATGACTTCACACAGTTCAAAGCATCTGCTGCTGCTGATGCCATCAAGAACAGAAATCAAAGATGTCCGACATGTAATGGAAAGTTTTTGCAAGCTGTTGGTGACAACTTTGATGCAAATATATCATCCCCTAATGGTCTCAAGCAAACACACAGCATGGCATTGATCATAACCCATGAGAACAAGTCCACCACAGAATGTTAAGATACAAATAAGTGGATAACAAGATTAGGTAAATCAGACCTAAAGGAAATCAAATCCTTGGATGTAGATGTAGTAGATATAAGGGCCCAAAGAATCCACCAATGCCACAAGATGAAGCTAGACATGCAGTAACAAGTTTAAAGGTCCTTGCAAATCAGGTGGTGTCCTTACAGAGAGCACAACAGCTGGACTTCATGTTCTTGAAATCAATCACCAGTGATGATGAGATTGCAGAGTACAATGGTTTCAACACAAACCAAGCTCGACATGCAGGTTGGAGCCTTCAACCAGCAACCATTGTTACATACTTACCATTGATTGATATATGCCCTTCTGATCCTAATACAATTCTAACTTCCATGCATGAGGTCAAGCGTATAACTGAGGAAACTGGACAAGAATACACAATATTCACAAATGATCAACAGTTGTATAAAGTCACTGTACAGATGACATGGTGGCATCCTGTTGAATTTGAGAAGTTTTTTTTCCACGACTTGGTGGCATGCACATGTTGATGTCATTCGTTGGCTGTGTTGGAACACTGATGGCAAACTCAGGATTGCAAGACGTCATGCAAGCAGCATTTGCAGGCGTTCCAAATATGTTGCATGGTAAGAAGTTTCCAGAGAACGTAAGAGCTTTACGTAGGACTGCTGAAGAAGTTCTTCGGACTGTGCTTGTGAACGATAATGTGCAGGACTTTGAATCAATGATGATGTTTGAACAACGTGCAGATGAAAGTCGTACTACCCGTCTTTGGCTTGATAACCTGATCAAGCCCGTATTGTTAATGATGCTGTTTGTACGTGCAGAACGTGAAGGTGAGTGGGCTCTGCACTTACTGGCTGCTGAACGCATGCTTCCATATTTTGGCGCTGCTGCTCATTGGAACTACTTCAGATATGGAATTATCTATATCATGAAAATAGCAAAGATGCCCATGGAGCTTTTGAAGCATTTCCTGAACAGGGAACATGTTATGAGACATCAGCCAGGTATTTGGAATGGCATATGGAGTGACATGATGATTGAAACGACGATGATGCGATATGGCCATGGTCCAAATGGAGCGAGAGGAATAACGCTTAACCAGAAAGCTTTGGAACGCTGGGCACTTAGTCTGCACATCTCAAGTGAACTTCAGAAAGACTTACGAGAACTGGATTCCAAATGCAACACCAAACAAGCAAATACCCATAAGGAAGAGGGGAAGTCCAGAATTAAATCTGATGGAGAGGACAGAAGAAAGATCCAAGACATGCTCAGTACTTGCATTTCTCCTCTTAACCCAGAAGAACATCCAGAAGAATTGGTAAACATTGTGACTGGCAAATTGGCAACCGATGTAGTCAATGTCGATAGAGCACATGAGATTGGCTGTAAACAGGTTGCAGCATTCAAGGCAAGCTTACATAATGGTTTCTATGCTCCCCAAAGTAATGTTACGTTTGAGGGGGGGGGTATGCATTCAAAGGGTAATTAGGATGTTTAATTAGGTATGCCATGCTGTTCGAGTTTACCAGGATCTCAATGTAATAAGTAGTAATTCAGTGGTGATAAGTTGTCTAGTAAATGTTCATTTACTCAAGGGGGTAGATGATAATTGTCACGTAATTAGATAGGGACACGGGATAGGGTAAGTGTGTCTGCGTAAACCCCTTTTGGTATTCTCTGAAGACTGGCCGTGACGTCACAGGACAGTGCAGCGGATGGCTCCGCCCCGTGATCACGATTGGCAGAAGGCGACGGCAGTGGGCCAATAAACGGCTCGATTGGAGGTGACGAGGACAGGAGGATAAAAAGGTTCTGTTCGGGGACGAAAAGAAAGAAGAAGAAGATTACAACCAGAACACTCGTGTTTTTTTGGTGTGGAACCTGTGCTGGCAGAGAGCGGCGTCCTGGTTGCTGTGCTGAGTTGATCGTGTCTGGGAGCCTTGCCGAGCCTCGTGCCTCGCTTTGGTTGGCTCTAGGGTTCTGCTGACTCGGAGTGCGGGGTCGGGCGGCGGGTGGACCTGCCTCCCTCTCCTGCTCGCGGCTTGGCGCGGGAGCTGGTTCCCTGGCGGCTGTGGGCGAACTTGGGCCAGGACCAGGAGCTCGACAGCACCGCGGTTTCTCCTGCCCCCCCCCCTGGCGAGAGCAAGGCCGGCTCGTCCGGCGCCGATCCAGGGACAGTTGCGTCCACACCACGGTCCAGCCTGACCACCAGAGATAGCTACGTTTTGTGTGTGTGTGTGTGTGTGTGTGTGTGTGTGTGTGTGTGTGCTTGGCGCCTTAGAGGGTTTGAGAACTGTATATTCATTGGTATTGTCTGTGTTTTTCCCCCCGCCCGATCCCACACCATCCCGTCGAATCGCCCCGGATCCCTCCTCTTGGCGAGTCTTGTTATTTCTGGTTAATGGTAAAATGAATAAACATCATCAACTCAGTGAAAAGTGACTCGTGCCACCTTCCTCGTCCCGTTTGCGGTAGGGCGATTAGAACCGCCGTCTTTGGGTTATATAAAAATAAATCGCCTCCATCGTTTCGGCTCATTCTACGTTGGCGGGACTGTTCAAGTCCCGTGGACGTCACAGTAAGAAAGTTGTAACTATGGAAGCAATGAAAAAATCTATAAAAGTTGAAGATGTAGAAGTGATTGATACAGCTTTGATATATTCCCGGGTACTAGCCTTGCAACTGTCCCGAGAATCACTTACAATGGATGATGTACTGAAATATGAACTGGCTGCAATTCCTACATCCATATTCATGGAATCAGGTAACATGTGTATTGCCTTGAACAAATCTGTGCTGAAGAACAAGATGGATATTGGAGTGTCAGCATGCCTTTGCACTGCACCAGAAACAGTAGTAATAGATGGTTCTGCTGTCTTGTGGATTGCCCATTGGCCTTCCAAGGGAATTGTTGCTGATTTTGTGTTGAATGTTACCGAATACGTCTTGCGGAAACCCACATCTCGTCAGGTGTACTTTGTATTTGATCGATACTATCCCTATAGTATAAAGTCAGCTACACGGGCAGAGCATGGTAAAGCAGCAGCCAGAGCTCATAAACTGACCAGACAAACCCCTCTACCATCGAGGGCTACTTTGCTGGCAAACAAAGACAACAACATCCAGCTCATTGAGATTATATTCTCAGACATCATTACAAGTGTGAAAGCAAAGAACATGTCAAACAAGCTTGTAATCACCGGCAGTCAAGATGTACCAACACAGGTGATGCACAGCACAGACATTCAAAGAACAGACTTAAAATCCACACATGAAGAAGCCGACATCATGATGGTGCAACAAGTCCTTCGTTCTGTCACAAAATGAATGGAAGCATGTGCAGGTAATATCCGATGATACAGACGTCTTTGTCCTTCTGATGTACCACTACTGGATATTGAAAATGAGTGCCACAATTACATTAGAAGCAACTGGTGGGGAACGTAAACTTGTGGACATCGGAAAGACAGTAGACAAACATGCAGATATTATGCCAAGTATCATAGCTGCACATGCATTGTCAGGGTGTGATACTGTTTCCCAATGCCGCGGAATCGGAAAAGCATCTGTCCTAAAAAAGTTGAAAGCTGGACTCAGTCGAAGTAAACTTGGTCTAGTGGATGCAGATATGCATGAGGTCATTCAAGAAGCTACATTCTTCATCAGTAGTTGCTATGGGCACCCAAGTGAGTGCATGACAACAGCTAGAATAAAAGAATGGTCTTCTAAAACAGCAAAGGCTCGTACATCTGCCCCAAAGTTGGCATATCTTCCACCAACAACTGAGGCATTTCAGGAAAATGTAAGACGTGCACATTTTCAGGCAGTACAGTGGTATGCAGCACCATATTCTTCTGCAGAACAACTTGATCCAGCACAATTTGGTTGGATACGTGATGAAAAGTGCAAATCATTGATTCCTGTTGGAATACCACCAAAAGTGCCAACAGCTCCACAGCAAGTACTTGAAATGATAAAATGCTCCTGCAGGTCAGACCAACCATGCGCCACAAATAGATGTCGCCGTTCTGTAGCAAAACTTGCATGTACCATGATTTGTAACTGCCAAGGGAAACCTGATGTATGCCGCAGCACACATACACAGCAAGCACAAATAGAGACTGAAGACAACAATGAGGACACTGATGAAGAGGAGTCTGAGGATAACAGTCTGTGAAAATGTCAAGCGTTTCAACTAGAACTTACATTATTAAATTTTGGTTATTATCATAATTGATCTTTGCATCATTCTTCTGCTCGTTAGCGGTGAATTAAACTGTGGCTATTTGGTTAAGGTTTATATAATTGATCATAGAATAGTTATTTAATGGAATTTAAGTGTTTTTATATGATTTAGGTGACAATTTTAGTACAAACAATGTATTTCTACATAAATAGCATTACCACAGTATGTTATATAATATGCTATATGATATCATTTATGTCAAAAATGTGTATTTTGCAACATAACATGAATAAATATTGTTCTACAAGCCTTGAAACATGAGCCAGCCTCTTTGTCATTCAAAAAACATTAACTTTAAAAAGCAAGATTGTCCAATTCCATGAATCCGTTCCGAAGTTAGGATTGTTTTCGTAGATCCAAGATGGCCGCCACTTTACGGCTTAATATCTCAAATTGCTCAGGCCTAAGGCCTAAGTCACATTTGCTCTATGGTGAGGATACGGTGGCTGTACACCCTCTGAATCGACAGAAACGTGCGGCGGCCGCAGAGTTTTTGCGGTGGCCTCAGGGTGGCCCGACGCCGTTTGGCTATCTTTTACAGGCCGTAGGGGTCACCGTGGAATTATAACGCGGAGTTATAACTTTTTTCATTTCTACGATGGCCGTAGCAATTCGACATGCCGTAGTTGTGACGTAGTTGTGTTCCACGTCGACCGTACGTAGGGCGTGCGGTGGGCTTGCGTTATTCGTGCGGCTGCCATAGTCTCTTATCAATGAAAAATGAATTTTGCCCGAAAAACCAAATACATAAAAAAAAAATAGCACCGCAAAGCGGGTGTAACCCCTCAGCCCCTTGATGCAAACCAATTTCAAGATGGTGGCCATATTGAAAATCGCAGCATGCCCATTTTCGAAAGGAACCTTCCTCTACTCAACCCCAACACACCCAGCAAAAATGGATTTAATCGGATATGGCGTTCTCGAAATTGACGGAAGCCAATTTCAAGATGGCTGCCATGGCGGCCACATTGAAAATCGCAGCATGCCCATTTTGGAAAGGAACCTTCCTCTACTCAACCCCATTATACCTCGTCAGAATAAAATCAATGTGTGAAGCCGTTCTCAAGTTATTGTCCGGAAACCAAATTCAAGATGGCTGCCCGAGCCGCCATATTGGATATCACATGGCACTGATTATCGCAAGGAACCTTCCTCTACCCAACCCCAACACACCCTGCAAAAATGGATTTAATCAGACAAGGCGTTCTCCTCGAAATCGACAGAAATCAATTTCAAGATGGCTGCCATGGAGTCCACATTAAAAATCACAGTGCGCCCATTTTCGAACAGAACCTTCCTCTACTCAACCCCAACATACGCTGCAAAAATGGATTTAATCGGACAAGGCGTTCTCCTCGAAATCGACGGAAACCAAAAGTTGACAGACGCCCGGACGGACGGACGCCTATGACGACAATACCCCTGAGCCAATTCGGGCTGAGGGGTAAAAACCGAACACAACGTGGCGTTCATGTTTGTTCACGTGTCTCCCCCACCTGTTCGAGCCGCATCTTCGTGCTTTGATCATTCAGTTCGGCAGTGGAAGTCCTCGTGAAAGCATCTCTCGTGTGTCGATCGCTACTTTACCTCGTGTTTTCACCTTGATTTGTGCTGTTATTACTTACGAAATCTAAAGATTTCGGAAGTATATTGATGACTTCCGTTTGTTTGTTTGTTTGTTTGTAGGCACGATAACTCGAGAACGGAAGAAGCTACAAATGTCAAATTACACCACGTGATTCTGGAGGGTGATGGCTAGCGCTGATTAGATTTTGGTCAAAATCGGTCAAAGGTCAAGGTCACGGTGAGGTCAAATATTCGATTTTTGATGGTTTGGTACAGATAACTCGAACGGAAGAAGCTACCAATGTCAAATTACACCACGTGATTCAGGAGACTGATGGCTAGTGCTGATTAGATTTTGGTCAAAATCGGTCAAAGGTCAAGGTCACAGTGAGGTCAAACATCCAAAACATTCGATTTTTGATGGTTTGGTGCAGAATCATCGTAGAAACTTCTGGTTTGCATCGCTACCTTCTCTAGAGACAGCTTTTATTGGACAAGGTCAGAGGTCAAGTTGACGATTTTGTAAGTACCAGTCTATGACTGTTTGTTTGTTTGTTTGTAGGCACGATAACTCGAGAACAGAAGAAGCTACCAATGTCAAATTACACCACGTGATTCAGGAGGGTGATGGCTAGTGCTGATTAGATTTTGGTCAAAATCGGTCAAAGGTCAAGGTCACAGTGAGGTGAAACATAATTCCGTAAATTCATGTGGAGAAATGGAGTATTTTTTCTTTGCTCGACGTTACGAGTTCGTTTTAACTTCGATTTTAATTTTGTCTTCGGTTTTTGCGATCGCTTAGGACGCTTAAAACTCGGTTGTCGAAATTCTGGTAAAAATCGGATGTTTTGGAGACGTTTTAAGATTGTATAAAAAAAATTTCACGCGACGCGTCACGGGTCGTCCCATGATGCGGTGCGCTCGAGCAGACGCGTCGTTGAGTTACGTTGAGGTGTAATTGCTTGGAGAAATGGAGATTTTTGCTTCGGTCGACGTTACGATTTTTGATGGTTTGATACAGAATCATCGTAGAAACTTTTGGTTTGCGTCGCTACCTTCTCTCGAGACAGCTTTTATTAGACAAGGTCAGAGGTCAAGTTGACGATTTCGTAAGTACCAGTCTATGACTGCTTGTTTTTTTTTACTCATCTTGTGTTTTAATTCATAACAAAAAAGCAATCCGTTCACGTGGTGTGACGGACTGTCGGGCAAGGATTTAATTTCACAGAAAAACCGGTTGTAATTTGGAATATCCATGATTACCTCAGCCCGATGCGTTTGATGAAAGTGATTGTGGTTCTAGGGGCATCATGTTTGATGAGCTGCCCTGGGGGCAGCGCTCGCAGAATGCGCGAGTGATCGGAACCCAGGCCGGAGCACGAGCCTGTGTGGACCTTTGGATTGATGATTGTAGCAGTTTACATGCAATACACCGCCACCGAAGGTCATTTACTCATCTTATTTTACCTTAAACCTGGGGAATTTCAGTTGAAAGTGTCTTGAAAGTGGGTTTTCTTGGGGTCCAGGAACAGATTAATTCACTCCATTATTTCTTATTGGGAAAATAGTTTGGGAATCGAACTTTTCACAATCCGAACAGCCTCCTGGAACGAATTCAATTCGGATTCTGGGGGCACCACGTACTGGTATGTTCCGAACTGTTATATTTTTATTTCGGTATAAAAAGAACTGGTATAATATATATGTATATATATATATATATATATATATATATATATATATATATATATATATATATATATATATATATATACATACATATATATACTCACTCGTTACCGTCCGTCTGGCCGCATGTTCGCCTTCGGGCTCCCTGCGGTCACCTTGCGGGCACCTTGAGGTCTCCTTGCGTCTGCCTTGAAAATTTTATCGCCGCCGCAGGAACGCCCTAAGGTCACCGTGCGACATCAAATCAAAGACCGTACGGCACCCCCACTTTTTCGGTCTCCACAATTTATAAACACGCCGTGCGGCTCCCCGAAAAATAAAAACATATGTGACTGCTACATTGTGTGACTGTGGAAATTATGTGTGACTGTGACTGTGGAAATGTGTGACTGTGGAAATACTGCGGCCGCCGTATAATTGCTAGTGGCCGTATATTTGGAGACCCCACGGCCGCAGTGGCAAATGTGACTTGGGCCTCAAGAGTTACAGAGTGGCATCATCCAGATTTGAAATCAGCATGTATATATTGTTAAGAATTTGGAATTCAATTGCACACAACATACAGGTTCCCTTACTCAGCTATGTCGATAAGTGCATGTTCCCGAGATAGCTCACCTTCCATTGTTTAAATGTTCAGAGATCGATTAGATGCGCTGTGGATCGATTTAATAGTTAGGGAACGAAACAATGGAGACGACCCTCCCCCTCTTCTGCAAAGAGGAAGAAGTACCCTGCCATCCCGTGACTTCAACAACTCCCTCCCACCCATGGTTGAGGGCATGAGTCGCGCCGGGTGCGGGGAGGGGGTGCAAAGGATAAAGAGGACATCTTTTCTTTGTTTAGGGAGAGTTCGTAAAGAGTCCCGTGGGAGTCCCGTGGTAGGGCTAAGTTTGTGGGAGTCCCGTGGTAGGGCTGAGTTCGTGGGAGTCCCGTGAGGAGAGTTCGTAAAGAGTCCCATGGGAGTCCCGTGGTGGGGCTGAGTTTGTGGGCTGAGTTCGTGGGAGTCCCGTGGCAGAGTTCGTGTGCTGAGTCCCGTGGGAGGAGTAAGCTTTTTGCTTCGGCAGTTAGGGGAGTCGGGAGGAATCCAGAAGCCAAGGAGCTGCGTGGAAGTCCGGACATCACGAAGGAGACGCGAGCTGGAGGCGCAGCCTTGCCTGCTGTGTCGCGCAAACTGCGCGTTCGTGTGGAGAGAGCCGGAGAGAGCTCGCCTGCCACACGGAAGGCCCGAGCTCGACCACGGCTATGCTAGCTGCCGTGGGGAAGGAGCATCGCAGGTCGCCCAAGTGCGTTCGTGTGGAGAGAGCTGGAGAGAGCTCGCCTGCCACACGGAAGGCCCGAGCTCGACCACGGCTATGCTAGCTGCCGTGGGGAAGGAGCATCGCAGGTCGCCCAAGCGCGTTCGTGTGGAGAGAGCGGGAGAGAGCTCGCCTGCCACACGGAAGGCCCGAGCTTGACCGCGGCTACACTCGCTGCTGTGGGGACGGGACATCGCGGGTCGCCCAAGCCAGACACAACGAGGGTGCAGGTAACCTGCAACGGTCTCGTGGGACTCGTTCGGTCTGCCAAGTCCCACGCCATAAAGACCCAAGAGGTCCAGTCTGAGCCCATTGCCTTTGATGGGGTCTTTTTCCTGCTTTTCTTTCGAATGAATGTTGTGGCGCCGAGTCCCGTAAGTAAAACTGTGTAAGTGATGGTACATTAATAATTGCTTATAGACGGTTGTAGTTCTTTTGTCGTGCTTTTGTTGCTTGTATAATTACATACGTGTTTTGCCTTATTTAATTGCATACGTGTTTCATTATATTAAATGTCCTTGTGTAAATGTAAACCTGCTCGTTTCGTCCATTCCCTCATTGACTGAACATTTCGTGTGTTGGGAGTTAGAAAGCCGTTGGTTTGCCGTAATAGGGGGACACTTGGACCGACGGTTCTCGGCGATTATGCCGCTCGGAATCGCGCATGGACAAGCTCGCCTCGGCGGTTTGTTCCGTACGAGTTCCGTCGAGGGTGGAATACCCTGGTAGATGGATCACGTGGGTATTTAGGTACATTGAAGATTGGCAATCGACCCTACCCCACGTGATTTGCCGATTGGCGTATTTCGGTTCTTGTACAAGGACCCGTCGCTCGGAGTTATCCGGACGGCGATCTATATTCCGGGCGATCGGTCGGGCCGACTCGACTTGCGGCTCCGTCCAGAGCGGTCGGTTGGCGGCTGACCCCCGGCCTGTAACAATATATTCAAAAAATGTAATAAAATGCTTGGCACACCAAAGTGCAAGGTCTTTTGGATTTCTCCCAGATTATGGGGGAGAAGGGAGTTAGCAAAGATAAAATATTATGTTTTATGAACAACATCAAAACACACACACACACACACACACACACACACACACACACACACACACACACACACACACACACACACACACACACACACACACACACACACACACACACACACACACACACACACACACACACACACACACACACACTATCGCCAGTTTTATGGGAATTGGCAGATTGGAGTCAGTGTGATAAGCGAGTGCAGTACGTACTGTATGCAACCCAAAAACTTGTGTAGCTTTAACCCTTTTGTTTGGGGGGAATTTCTATAAATTATTTAAAAAAAAACAACGTTGCATGATCGACGTTTCACGATGTGCATAAACATTATTAATTAAAAACAGCTGCCAATCGCCGTGTGATGGGTGAAAGAAAAAATTGGCTGTAATTTCAGAAAACATGTTAATGTGGCAAACGGCTCTGAAATCGTGTGTTATCAGCTTTGAAAGTCACAAAGAGAACCTCTTAAGGATTCTGAGAGCAAACCCGGTTCATATAAAGATAACCAAAGGCAACTGCTTACGTCTGTACCTCAATCATCACCGTACCAAGGTATTGTGATACTCGAGCATTAATTCTTGACATCACCTGTTCCAGGTTTACCCGACTCCATTAAAGCATCAGTTAAATATGTTTTGTCACATTTAAAAGTTAATGGTTGTTTTCTACTAAGTTTGTTCAATCACCAGATGAGGGCAAACACGGCCTGTTCTAAGTTCAGTTTGGAGTTCCGCAAGGATGCAGCACACAAAAAGAACCACAAAGGCTTTCCTTTTAAATGTAAATCTTTAAATATGGAAATAAAGCAAAAATATAACAAAATGTATTTCAAAGACAAGCCGGGAGGCGACGATGGTTCGCGGGCATTATTGAACAATGTCACGATGGGTACAATTGAGTTAGTGGAAACTTTTGAGGAAGCCCCACAGTAAAAACCTGTCTCTTCCATCAAAATTGACCAAATCAAATCGGATTTTTTATATGTTGTACTTATGGACATTACGCACAGCTTCTAGGAAATGAAATTGCGAGAAAAAAATAAAAATAAATAAAAAGTTCAAGTGGGCATGGCTCTGCCCACAAGGGGCGTGGGATGCCCCTCATACAAAAAGACACAAATAGACCATGATATCAAGCTTGTGTCCAAGTTTTATGATCAAGATCGCATCAAACGTTACGGAGCTATGCTCTGGACAGAGTCACAGACAGACAGACACACTGACACAACGAAAATAGTGGTCACTAGTGGCGCCCGCAAACCACAAAATCAATCCAAACTGACCACAAAATATTGGCACACACTTTTCACAGCTCAAACCAACATGAAGGAACCCGGAACAGGAACTCCAAACAATAGGTTGATGGAGGTTTTTTTTTTTTTTTTTTTTTTTTCTCTCTCTCTCTCTCTCTCTCTTCTCTCTTCTCTCTTCTCTCTTCTCTCTTCTCTCTTCTCTCTTCTCTCTTCTCTCTTCTCTCTTCTCTCTTCTCTCTTCTCTCTTCTCTCTTCTCTCTTCTCTCTTCTCTCTTCTCTCTTCTCTCTTCTCTCTTCTCTCTTCTCTCTTCTCTCTTCTCTCTTCTCTCTTCTCTCTTCTCTCTTCTCTCTTCTCTCTTCTCTCTCTTTCTTTTTTTTAATGTATGAATGTCGAAGTGATGGGTATATGATGTTAAATTAAGCTACATCATCTAAAAATGAAGTTGCACAACATTTTCAGCCGGCGAGGCATCACCTGAGAGACCACCCACCTGATGTCATGATATTGTGGTACGCCGTGTACTGCAGCTCAGTCGATACGACGTGTCCATTATTTTACCTCTTGGAGACGCCTTTTAATAGTGTGTGAATATATATATATATATATATATATATATATATATATATATATATATATATATATATATATATATATATATATTGTTGCGGTTATAGGAACCACATCCCTCCAAAGCAATGGCATCCATCATACAATGGTCCCCAGACAGTTATTTCATTAATATACGTACAGTTAGACCTTTCCTTCTTGTCTAATGGGACAAACGGGGCAAGTGCGTTGTGTGAATCTTATAGTTAGGTCTGATTATATCTTTAACTTCATTCATTCTCTTTTTCTCTATTCCCGAGATAAATCCAAGCAACAGCCGCCTGTAAAATCCGTGGCCATGCTCTTCACTGTAAGAATGCATCTTCGCAAAAGTCAGCACAAGCATCGACAGCCATGCCGTTCCCAGTGGATAGTAAAACAGACCACCACTACCACTAGACAACACAGAACGCATGCAGCACAGCGACAACCCCCAACACTGTTCAGGAGACCAGAAGCATCACCAACACGATTGCGACGCTGCAGAATGGCGCGCCCGGGGGAATATAGGAACAACACACCAAATGCCAACGCCGTACAGTATGCACACGGCGCACTCTTTTTCAACCCAAATCTCCATCTAATAATTATACCCAATCTTTTCCTTCAATTCCTGACATATCAGGGCCGGCACCACGCACGCCACCGCCTTTGATGAATAACCACATGCTCGATGGTGGACGGACCCACGCACAGCCCATGATAATTTATTATCGTACACAGAGCGGGGCACGAATAGCACACATCTTGTTCCGGTCTGCACATGGGTTTACAATCGCATCTTACCGTCAGTCTTCACTGACCATCGTGGCCACGAGTGTCTCCCGTGGAAGGCAGACATCTTCTCGCCCTCCAACCGGCAAGGCTGCCATCAAGCAGAGGCATGCTGTATGGCCTGGATAGCTCGGGCTACATGGCGTACGGACAAGCAGCACATTGACCAGTGCTAACCGCCGGTCGCCGGGGCACGGCCTGGGAGTTTTGTGCAGGGCAATTCGTATCACGGGGCTCGGAGCGACATGATTCCACAGCTCAGCTATGGCTAGCCAGATGTACAGTGAGGCCGCTTCCGGTCATGGTGGCCAGGCCGTGCGGTGGTCGGGACCCAATCAGAGCGCCCGATTCGGGTGACGACACATTATTTACAGTGACACCCCGCCCTGCACCGCAGGGTCTATAAAGGACAGGTGGTGAGGCCGTCTGTAGTTCCTGTCTGCGTTCCTGCTCATAGTTCCTATCGGAGTTCCTGCTCATAGTTCCTGTCTGCTTTTCTGCTCAAGGTTCCTGTCTGCTCGTCCTGCTCTATCTCGCCCAGGATCCATCTTTGCAGTCGCCTGTTGACTCCACCCTTCTTCACCGACTCGCCGCTGACTCCACCCACCCGCCTGCTGCTGACAATCCGCCCATTCCCCTGCTGACTCCGCCCTTCTTCACCCATTCACCTGCTGACTGTCCTTCACTGACTTGCTGCTGACTCCACCTTTCTCCACCCACTTGCTGCTGGCTCCACCCAAAGTCCCTCCTTCACGCCTGACGGTCACGCCCCATTCTCTGGATCGACGCTTAGCTGCACAAAGTGCCACGAAGCAGCAGACGACGTGCCAGGTGTCAAAGAGGTATCGCCCAGAGGAGCATCCCCCCAAAACGTACTGGGTGGTGCGGTCGGTAAATCGTGCAAGGTATTGAGAGACCATTAGCCTCATCTCCTCATTAACTCTTCTTTATCGGGGTGCGTACGTGCGTGCGTGCGTGCGTGCGTGTATGTGTGTGTGTGTGTGTGTGTGTGTGTGTGCGCACGTGCGTATGTCATGGCGCCTGTCCTCACTTAAGTTAAGATTGCAGAAGGTATATCGGAATAACTCTGCTGTGTCTGCTTTTGTAAATTGCTTGTTTTATTGTCGCACAACACTTTTCTTTCTACCTCTACTTACACAAAACAATGAACTACATTCACTGTGCCACATATATTTCCTTGCCTGCCTATCATAAATCCTTTGTATAAATGTTCCCAGCTCGTTTTTGTCTTTTCTTTCATTGATCCAGTATGGTCCGTATCCTAACTTAGCCGAGACTTTATTCCCAACGATCCGTTCCTTTTAGCCGGTACGTCCTTGGCAGTGTCGTTTGGCTGCATCTGATCCGGTAAAGTGATCTGGTTCAGACAAGGCATACAGAGGGTGTGTCCCCCGGTAGTTAGATCACATGATTCTTTTTAGGTAACCGGATAGACTGTAGACGGAGGGCCCTAAGTCACGTGGTTGAGTTATTGGTGTTCACGGTCGGTTAGCAACCCGCCATGTCACGGATTTATCCATGTGTGATGGCCTGCGATTCCGGGGAGTCTGGTGGGAACCCGAGATAGCTTCTCCTCCTGGAGGTCTTCTCACCCAGACCCCGAGCCCGCAACAATATTGTTGCGGTTCTGCAAAACTGCATGCCTCTAACGCAACGGCACCCAACATACAGTGATCCCCAGGCAGTTATTTTGTTCGTATTTGTGCAGTCAGACCTTCCCCTCATGTCTAATGGGTTGACGGAATGAAAAGCGTTGCATGGGTCTTATAGCTCGGTCTAATTGTATCTCTATTTGCCATTCAATCCTGATTTTCATTCCAACCCTTTCCTTTTATCCATGGAACAAATCAAAGCAGGCACCGCACCCAGACAGCCACCCTATGAGCCAGGACACGCATGGCGAACACTTCCATTCGAATCTGTATGCTGATTTACAACGCATCTCACCTTGCTCAACCTCTGCTTACCAGAAGCACCACCTCAACCACCAACATCTCCCGCACACAGGAGAAAATCACCGCACGCCTCCATGCATATCCGCATCAATGCAATTTGCCACCAAACGAGCTTGCTGCATGGCCCAGGCCACTCGGACTGCATGGCGTGGGGAAGGGCCAAGCACATTAACAGCACCAACCGCAGCTCGCGGGGGGTGCCCCGAACGAGCATGCAGGACCGACACGACCTTCGTCAAGTCACCAGAACACGACCCGGGAGTTCGGTGAAGGGCTCCGGGCCACGTCCCGCTGGATGTGCAAACGAGGCCGCTTCCGGCCTCAGGAGCCTGGCAGGGCGAGACCGGGATCCAATGGAAGGGCACGATTCAGATGACGGCACATCACTTTGGGTCGTCACCCCACCCTTCGCCGGGGCTTATAAAAGGTGGATCATGAAGCCGTCCACCCTCTCTCACTCCTTCCTCTCGCCTGCCTGCCTCGCACTGTCTCTGCCTATTTGCTGTGCCCACTGCTCCGCCTCTCTGCTCCTCCCTCTCTTCGCTGCACCTTGTTGGCTGCCTGTCGCTGCATCTGCACTTAGGGTTGATGTGCAAGACGTTCTTCTGGACCAGTGCGGAGCACATGTTTCCACGACCCCTGGCAAAGTGATCAAGCAAAAGATAACACGCTACTCTTAAGGTGGAATCGCTCAAGCGGAGCTTCCCCTAAAGCATACCGGGTTGCGTGGTCGGCCGACTGCACCAGCTATTGAGAAGCAGTTTGTTCTCAACTGCTCTCCTTCCTTCTGGCAAACTAAACTTCATTGGGTCTGTGTGTGTGTTTGTGATGGTGCCTGTCGTAGCTTAAGTTAAGATCGTAGTTCTAACGGGATAAGTCTGCTCTGTGTATGCTTTTGTAAATCGCTTGCCTTTTGTCGCACCCCACAAATTCCTTGTTGTCCCTGCTGTACATAATAATAAAAAACCCCATTCACTGTGTCATATCCCTTCCCCGCTAATTGTAAATAAATGCTTTATGTAGAAATGTTCCCAGCTCGTTTTCATTTTTTCCTTCATTGGTCCAGCATGGTTCATATCTGAGCCTAGCCGGGACGTTATCCCCCAACGATCTGTTTTCTAGCAGGTACGTCCTTGGCAGTTACACTCGGATGCATCTGATCCGGTAAGGTGATCCGGTTTGAACAAGGTGTACCGAGGGCGTGTCCCCTTGTAATTAGATCACGTGACCATTTTAGGTAACCGGTTCCATTAGACAGAGGAACCCAAGTCACGTGGTTGAGTTATTGGCGTTCACGGTCGGTTAGCGACCGGCCGTGTCACGGAAATATCCGTGTGCGATGGCCTGTGATTCCGAAGAGTCTGGTGGGAACCCGAGGTAGCTTCCCCCTCCTCCTCGTCGTCTTCTCGCCCCGACCCCGGATCCGCAACAATATATACATATATAACGTCTCCCTCTCTCTCCCCCCTAAAACACGGCCACATCTTTTAAGTAACAAACTCCAAACTCGGGATACAAATACAACTTTGTGTGAGGGGCAACTTAGGCTATGTGGCCGCGGCCTCACACGGTGTTGTGGGGAGCCAGGGGGAGGGGCGTAAATTCTCTCTGTAAATGGGTACTGATGTGGATTTTTTAAACCCACCTTGTTGTGATTGTTGAAGGATTCTACTTGGCCGATTGTGGAATCCTATTTGACTTCAGACAGAGTTTAACGTTTGTCCGATTTGGTTATAAAACCTGCATAAAACCCTATCGACACTGATAACCGATGTCCACACAAGTCCTTCCTTGTGAAACAATTTATTATTCTAATTATACACCATACACTTCTCACCCTCGTACAATAAACTTAAGAATCCCTATTGATTGCAATATTATTTGGTTCTATTTCATTTATTCTTACTTTAGTTAACAGTTAGACCAACCTGATTCAATTCACTTCCACATTACATCAGAGAGTTTTATTCTAACTTGGTACTTGGTCAGTTCCAAGGAGTACAAGCCACTGAGATTCTAATACTTCCTCAGGTACTTGCACTGAAACAATTTTACATTTCAAAGCATTTTATACTTTCATGAGAGAGTGGTGGGGGCTATCACCCCAGACTGCAGACGTGTCCTTTAGACGAGAAGCCACTTCGTACATTTCGAGGCAAAGGTTCGCTGTTATCAGCTCAGGTCACTCCGCTCCAGACCAAGACATTTATCATCATTTAGGGCAAAAGTCTCTTGGCCAGAAAGGACAGCCAATTCAACTTGTAGCATAAAAGTTACATTTCTAAAACTCCATTTGTTACAATTTAGAATACATCAATATACATTTTCCCCCCACATACCATGTAGCGCCACATGGTGGTGGCAGAGGGTATTAAAATTTACCTTTCTACCTGGGCAAGGCTGAGGTTAAAGCACTCCAGGCACAGGTGAATTTGGAAAACAGGATGACTATTTGTTCCGTCAGTGAAGCGACGGGTTAAGCTCTGCAACTTTATTATGAAGTTACAAAGCGTAGAGCTTTAACACTCCAGGATGTAATGCCAACAGCTCCCAACTGGAAGGGGACTAATAACAAGACAGAGAATATGACGATACACAAGGAAATTAGATGCAGGTGGAGGCCATTTGGCCCATCATGCCTATGCCACATTAACACCAGACCAAAAAGAGAGAATTTTTTTTTTTGGTTTGCTTTTTATCGTATTTTTTTTGTTCTTTTCAAGGGAGGGGGCATGGGCAAAGACAGTTCTTGGGTAAAACACACACAATATCAACCACTCAACACCCCTTGACGACGCCCCCACAAACAACAGTCCACACAGATGCATGCACACAATCACACATCAAGGCTCAAGCTACCTAAAAGTCATGCCCACATCCCAATACCACTCCATCTATCTCCATAACTTCCAAGTACCCGTCTAATTCCAATTTAAACGTAACTACTGTTTCTGCCTTTCCAGGGAGACCATACCATGTATTAACTACTCTTTGAGTAATATACCCCTGCGTTACTACCGTCTTAACTCTCCTCTTCTTTACTCTCAGGGTATGGCCCATAGTTCTGTCACTGTCTACTCTGTTGAATAATTCATCTGCACTTATTTCATCTGTGCCTTTCATTATGTTAAACATCTCCATCATATCTCCTCATAACCGCCTCCTTTCTAACGTAAAAAGCCCTGTCTCCTTCAGACGCTCCTCATAGCTGAGTCAAGCTCGGCCTGTAATCAATCTTGTAGTCCTGCACTGAACTCTCTCTATGGCATCTATGTCCTTCTGGAACTGTGGTGACCAAAACTTCACACAATTTCCGAGGTGTGCCCTCACTGAATTACTGTACAATGTTAACACCACCTCTTTTTAGATTTATAAATGATCTCCTTCCGAATACATCCGAAAACCCTATTTGTTCTACCTGCAGCTGCCTGGCACTGTGCTGCCTGCTTACCTCCCATATCTTTTACCTCCCACAGATCCTTCTCCAGTGTGACATGCTGCAAAATTACCACTTGCATCCTGTAATCTCTATTTTCATAATTTTTCCCCATCCCCAACACCTTAAACTTGCTCAGGTTAAATTCCATCTGCCAATCTTTTGCCAAATCTATGCAAGTATCAATACTTTCCTGAATCTGATCACCACCCCCTCTGCTATCCACCTTACCTCCAAGCTTTGTGTCATCTGCAAATTTGGAAAGCCTACTCTTCACCCCACTATCCAAATCATTGATGTAAATAATGAATAGTAATGGTCTGAGTACTGATCCCTGAGGTGCCCCATGACTTGCATCCTCCCAGCAAGACATCCTCACACTCACAGCCACTCCTTGCTTCCTCCCACTAAGCTAGTTTGCAATCCAATTATCTACGTGACCAGCCACTCCACAAGCCCTCACTTTGGCTAACAATTTCCGATGTGGTACCTTATCAAATGTCTTCCTAAAGTCGAGATATACTATGTCCACTGCCTTTCCCTCATCCACCCAATCAGACACTGCTTCATAGACCTCTATAAGATTTGCTCGACATGAACTACCTTTGGTAAACCCATGCTGTCTACCTTTAATTAGTTTGTATTTATTTAAATGGTTCCTCATCAGGTCCTTAATTAATGTCTCCAACACCTTCCCCACAAATGAAGTCAAACTAACGGGTCTACAGTTTCCCAATTCTTCTCTGGATCCTTTCTTAAATAGTGGTGTTACATTTGCGACTCTCCAATCCTCCGGTACCTGTCCCGACTCCAGGGAACTTTTGAAAATATCCGTTAATATCTCACTTATACTATCTCCTACTTATAAAGCCTGGTGTTGGCGCAGTGGTTAGGGCAGCGGCTTGGGATCCAACAGGTCCTGAGTTCAAGCCCCGTTGGGCCACTGAATTAATACACCAGGGGGTTGACTCAGCCTGTCATCCTTCCAAGGTCGGCGAAATGAGTACCAGTATACTGGGCCCGTGTATACCCCGGTTAAAATAGGTGTACTATATCCCTGTTTCGTAAGAGGCGACCAGGGTTGCGTCAGGAAGGGCATCCGGCGTAAAACATGTGCCAAATCACTATGCGGATCATACGGATGATCCGCTGTGGCGACCCCTAATGGGAGCAGCCGAAAGAAGAAGAAGAAGACTATCTCCTACTTATACTCTCTTTTGGCTTGCCAAGTTATTTTCTTAACTTGCCTCCATTTACTCCAATAGTGATATAAATCTAACTCCAGTCCAGTTATATTAAACCTTGTAAATGCCTTCTGCTTCTCCTTAATAGTGTTCCTTATCTCACTACTCAACCACCCTGGTCTCTTTCCACCTCCAGTTTTACACCTCATTGGAATGTACTTAATCTGCACTCCACACCTTTGGTCCTTAAAGGTTTCCCATTTCTCTGATGCTGATTGTCCTGTAAGCTTCACCAAATCTGCATAACCCAACTCGCTCCTCATACCCTTAAGGTTTGCCTTCCTGAAATCTAATAGCCTTACTCTACTATCCTGAACTCTAACCCTTAGCAGAGTCTTTGCACACACAAGGTTACAGTCACTTGCTCCTAAATGCTCCCCTACCTCCACCTCCTCCATCATATTGGGATTGTGATTTAAAAGGGGATCTAACACTGCACTCCTCCTCATGGGCTTCTCTACAAACTGGGTTAAAAAGCAATCCTGAACGAAAACTAGGAAATCCTCATCTGCTCTTCCCTTTCCCTGTTCCTGGACCCATTCTATCCCTGGCAAGTTAAAATCCTCCATAATCAATACTCTTCCCTTACCACATGCCCTTTTGAATTCTTCATCTACTCCTCCTTCCTCCTCTTCCTTCACAGCCAGAGCCCTATAAAAGCATCCTACCTGTATCTTACTATTTTTACAACCTCTATTCTCCATCCATATAGAATCCTCTACATCAGTGATCTTCACTATTGTTTTAGAGGGGGCCACTTTTGTCGATAAGACATCAGTGTGAGAGCCACCACACCACCTGCAGGACTCCAAAATGGCTGCTATTAGGCCCCGTCTCCACGTACTCCTTTTTTGTTGTTATTGTTGTGGTTAACTGGGTTTAAAGCATAATTGTTTGTACACTGCTATCTACTGATGTAGTGATGTTACTTTTACGCTTCACAATGGAACACTCCTTTCAAACCATTGGGTCAATTTGATAGCATTTATGGCGGATTATGATGGGGTGTTTTCACATTTGTCTATAAAAGGCCGCGCGTCAGGGGCCACACTTTAGGCCACCAGTGGCTCATGGGCTGCACAATGAAGTACAGGGCTCTACATTAATTCCCTCCTTAATGTCACCCCTTTCTCTTGATGCAATGCTGTCTTTTACCCAGATTGCTACTCCTCCTCCTATTCTCTCCTTCCTATCACACCGACACACCTTGGAGCTTTCCAATCCTGTCTTCCAGTTACTCTCCTCCTTAAACTATGATTCACTCACTGCAACGAAATCGTACTCCTCGCTATCTACTTTGGCTTCAAGTTTTTCCATCTTATTATTTAAACTTCTGGCATTGGTATAGAATATATATTAACTTTTCCCTTCCCAAAATTCTATTTTATTGCCTGGCCTTACTCATCACAATTACTTCATCCGTTCCTTCCTCAATATCTTCCCCACCCTCCGCTGACCTAAAAATGCCTGAATTTCTTCCTCAATTCCCACTGCAAACCTTGCGGCCCCCTTTCTATTTAACATATGGCCATCATTCCGGAAACACTCCCTTTGCCCCTAAATGATTCCCATTGCTTCTTAAATGTAAAACCTTTCTCCCTACACCATTCTTCCAGCCATTGGTTGACATCTATCACTCTGCTCAACATTTCTATGTAATTTCTTAATCTTGGGATAATCCCAGAAAACATGACCTCACAACCCTTTGCTTTCAGCCGCTTACCTAAATCCTGTATTTATTTCTCAAAACCTCTGAGTAAACTTTCCTACATCATTCGCACCTAGGTGTACCACAACCAACTTCTTCCTGCCATGACCCGATGCAATATCGTTTACTCTTCCTTCAATGTCCCTAACTCCTGCTCCTTCAAAACTACACAAAATTATATGTCAACAATCCTTCCTACTGAATGAAGAATCTACATATTTAATAATCTCATCACCTACAAAAACTGTTTCCCAGACCTCATTCCTACCAATCTCGATTGCTGTACCCTCAGTATGACCTCCACTCGCTGCACTTTCACCATTGTCTGCACCTTCACCACTGTCTGCACTTGCTCCACCCTCACCACTGCCTGCACCCTCTCCACTGTCACCACTTCCAATATCCTCAGCAACCTCACTCCACAACTGTAACCAACTATTATCTTCAAATTTCTCACATTCTGCTACGTGCTGAAAATTATCTATCTGTTCCTTCAACCTCGAAAAACTACCCTCAAATGGGCTATATCCTTACACTTCCGACAACAGTGAGTACCCTCACATTTTATGTTCTCTTCTTCCTTTCTCCTTTGCTCTCTATTCCATTTTTCACCACCATATTCCCAAGCCCCCAACTGATAAACGCTTGCCTAAACACGAAACTGAAACACTCGGCCTCACCACTTAAACACTCGGCCTCACCATACTTCTTTCAATAAACTAATGCAAATACTTGCTAAAACTGTTACGAACACAACTACAACATTTATAAATACAAAACCCACAACGCCTGACACAAATCTCGACAACAAAATACACAAAAACGATAATTATCTTGCTCTGGCGCCGAGGAGCTTATACAGATGTGTGTGAACAATGCAGACCTTCGCGGGGTAATTTGTCTCGACGACCCCTTTCATATACCGGGGTGCTCGAGTATAAAGTGGGCCAGTCGTAGGCGATTGTGTTAATGTTGGAGTGTGCCTGGACTTACTGACACTGACGTTTACAATATTACACTGACGCTCACATGCACACACTACAATATCCTCTCTCATCCCTTTGGGAATGGGTGAAGCTAATAAATGAGTGTGGTGGTGAGGATACAAGACCCTGGTACGCTGGAGGTGGCAGGTTCAAATCTGGCTGAAGGTGTTGGTATTGGGGATGTGGATGCTGAGTGAGAAATTTAGCTTGTTTAAGAATCACTTCGAGAGAAAATGAATAAAAATTAACTTTCACTCTAAAAATCGTGCAAATAAATTATTGAAATACCGGCTGCTTTTTTTTTTTGTTCGTATCCTTTTTCTCACCTGCGTTGCAAGTGGAGCGACCTGCTTTGTAATGCTTTACAAGGCGGTATATACTATATAATCGGAAATGCTGTTTGATCGGGTGACATGAATGACATGGAAATGTTGAAAAAAGTACTGAATATATAGCTTGCGTTTAATTGATATGAGGAACGGGATTGAATGAGACTCACCATTATTATAAGTGAATAAGAAAATGAAGGAGGAAGAATTTTTGTTTTTATGTAAATTTAAACCGGCCCATCTGTCTTCGCTTTACTCAACCCAATCATCCTGTTTGCATATTGGGCTTGACTTGTGGTATCCCCGATACTCTATAGGACAATTGTTGATGGACGGACGTATTCTCGCAAGCAAGGACGGACGGACGCAGGCATGGTGAGATCGAGCTCCTCTTATATTATAGATCATATCACTAAAAACCAAGTCGTATTAAATTAGTTGACTGTCACATTAATTAAATCAAACCTGATTGGCTTATTGATGATCTTCAGTCAGGGTGGCGACCTGCCTGTCCAGCACACTCTGGTCTACGTGTGACACCAGTTATAGGTGATTCTCTAAAATGCTCTTCGGGTTTTGGATCAACGTTACGATTCTACCAATGAAACGGTCCCATCTCCCAAAAATTCCACAACAGGAAAATAGAAAAGGCAGGACAAAACTGAGTGCACAACTAAAAGGTCTCCTCTCTTATTTACTGTATAAAACATTACTTGTGATTATGGATACAGATTAAAATAGAAGCGACAATATAAAAAGTAAACAAAGTTGATGCACAAAATTAAATGCTGGAAACACTCATACAGATGAAAAGCCGTGACTATTTCACACCTGGAGCCGAAGGATGACTTGTTATGCTCTGGAATGTAAGAGATAATATGGAGATGATAGAGTAGTGCTTATCTCCACAAGAATACTGTTATGAGTGTATGGGAAGGGGTGGGAGGCTCCATTGTTGGACATGTATTTTATAAAGGCAAATCACCATGTGTCGATGCTGTGCTGTGTGTATACGTACAGTGCCTTCGGAAAGTATTCACACCTCTCGACTTTTGTCACATTTCTTTGTGTTACACCTTGAATTTAAAATGGATTGAATGTAAATTTTTTGTCACCGATCTGTACAAAATAGCTCATAATGACAAAGTGAAAACATGTTTTTGAAAATTAAATGCATAAATATATAATTTACATAAGTATTCAGCCCTGAGTCAATACTGTGTAGAAGCGCCTTTGGCAGTGGTTACAGCTTCGAGTCTTCTTGGGTATGTCTGTATCAGCTTTGCATATCTGGATTTGGGGATTTTCTTCCATTCTTCCTTGCAGATTTGCTCACGCTCTGTCAAGTTGGATGGGGAGTGTCGGTGAACAGCAATCTTCAAGTCTTTGCACAGATTCTCAGTGGGATTCAAGTCTGGGCTTTGGCTGGGCCACTCAAGGACTTTCACGTTCTTGTTCTGAAATCATTCCAGTGTTGCTTTGGCTGTATGCTTGAGATCGTTATCCTGTTGGAATGTAAATCTTCGCAACAATCTCAGGTCATTTGCACTCTGAAGCAGGTTCTCCTCAAGGATTTGCGTGTATTTGGTTCCATTCATTGTTCCCTCTATCCTGACAAGTCTCCCAGTCCTTGCTGCTGAAAAGCATAGCATGATCCCCATAGCATGATGCTGCCACCACCATGCTTCATGGTAGGGATGGTGTTAGGTGACTGATGAGCTGTGCTCGGTTTCCGCCAGATGTTGCGCTTTGCATTCAGGTCAAAGAGTTAAATTCTCATCTCATCAGATCACAGAATCGTTTGCCTCATGCTCTCTGAGTCTTTGATGTGCCTTTTGCGAACTCCATGCGCATTTTTCTCAGGAGTGGCTTCCATCTGGCCACTCTCCCATAAAGCTGAGATTTGTGAAGTGCTGCAGAGACTGTGGGCCTTGCAGCAGGTTCTCTCATCTCAGCCAAGGAACTCTGTAATTCTTTCAGAGTGGTCATTGGGTTCTTGGTCACCTCTCCGACCAAGGTCCTTCTTGCCCAGTTTCTCAATTTGGTCGGATGGCCAGCTCTAAGAAGAGTCTGGGTAGTTCCATATTCTTTCCATTTCCTAATGATAGAGCTCACTGTGCTCTTGGGAACCATCAACACTCTACAAATTGTTTGATACCCCTCCCCAGATCAATGCCTCTTCACAATTCCATCTTGGAGTTCTACGGACAGTTCCTTGGACGTCATGGTAGAGTTTCTGCTCTGACATGCACTGTCAACTGTGGGACCTTGTATAACAAAGGTGTGTTTTTTTCTAAATCATGTCCAATCAATTGAATTGGACACAGGTGGACTCCAATCAAGTTGTAGAGACATGTCAATGATGATCAAAGGAAACTGGATGCACCTGAGCTCAATTTGGAGTGTCATAGCAAAGGGGTTGAATACTAATTGATTCAAGACATTTCAGCTTTTCATTTTAATTAATTTATAAAAATTTCTTAAAAAAAAAAAAAAAAATTCCACTGACATTACAGGGTATTATGTGTCGATCCATGACAAAGAATCTCAATTCAATCAATTTTAAATTCAGGCTGTAACACAATAAAATGTGAAAAAGTCAAGGGGTATGAATACTTTCTGAAAGTATTGAACACATGATGTGCATTATCAGATGGAATGCTGCAGTCATCCCATGAGTCTGGTTTCCCATTTACCCCCTTCCTCATTATGAATATCATCCCCCCCTCCCCCAATACCCTTTTTTGGATTATGAGTTTGCGCTATTATGTGTGCCTGAGACCGTCAGCCTGGGATAAGTGTGGACTATTAATTGGTCATGCAGGAACACGCCACACATTAGTAGCCAGCTCCGTGCACTGTGGTAAAATGAAAAGAAAACAACAACTCTCATTTACCATGCTTGGTCATCAGTGGACATTCAAGATCCCACAGTGTCTTCTCCAATGAGGAGGCAAATGATCAGCAGCACCCTGAACAAATGACATTCCTGCTCTAACCTCGCGAAAGACACTGCAAAATGCTTTGAATCATATGCCTTGCCTCTTGTTTAATCAGAAATTTCAACGCCTTGTGTGTCGGTTGCCCTTCATATATGAAAAAAGCCTTTCACAGGAAACTTGCAAACCACCTGGTTAATTTGTTTGCAGTGCAGAAGCTACGAACCAGACAGCAACCACATTCTGAGATAGCAAGCAGTCTAACCTGGTGTTAAGGAACCTTCAAGAGTACCAGACCAATTGATATCTGCAGTCCAGGCAGAGTTTTGTAATTTGTTTAGGAAGCCGGCGATAGCTCACTTACAATTCGTCCATGGGTCGTTAAAGATCCCACAAACACCATGGAATCTCTAACGTCTACCAATGACCAATGCTGGCAGACGGGCCCTCAGACGTAATGCCTTAGGACAATGTATACATCGATGCTTCACCCTTAATGTGGAACACCAGGATGACAGCTTACAGCTAGGCCGAGATTCAAACCAACGTGAGAGAGCTCAAGGCGAACTTGTTTGTTTTCACCGGTTCGGCGGTACAGCCACACTCCCAGCAATGATGCAAATCGACAGCCAGCCACATGATGCCGATGAAGGAAAGAATGAAACTTAATCAGCATCAACTGTCTTTCTATCTTGTGATTTAAGGCTCATGGAGGAGCTTGTACATTCAGGATCTCATGCAGAAGAGATGACAGAAGACTGTGTATTCTTACATCAATTATAAGGAAATTAGAGACATTAGATGCATCAACGATATGTGGGATTTGAAACAGGGATAGCATCATCTGTATCATGAGCTATGTGCTCAAATGGGAAATGGCCAAACAGCCCTTCCCCACACCCCCCCCCCCCAAAAAAAACAAAGAAAAAACAATTATTTTTGTTAATGTACTAGTACACACACTCTCCAGTAGATGGCGGAAAGGGTAAGAATATCATGGAGGCCAAGCTGGTGAATCAATTGCTTTTGACCAAATGAAAAGTAACTGAACAACTTGTGATGAAATGTGGCAAAGTTGTCTTTGATCCTCTTGATAATGGTCATCTGTCACACTGCTATACCAGTCATAGTGTATGATTGCTATCTTGTACCAACTTTGTCAGTGGCACAGTGCATTCCCAGCAAAACGTTTTAAAGCATACACTGTATCCACTGTATCCCTCATTGAAATGCACACATTTGTGTTGCATCAAGGCTACCGTGTCTCTCAGACATTGTTATCGGATGCATCATGCATCGTGCACGTTCATCATAACTCCAAATATCCAGGAAACCCCGAGCAGGACCGACACAAATCATTTTCACCTCCTTTCCCAATGGGGGTTCACCTTTTACCTGAATGTGTTTTCGATGAGAATAGTTCTCTCAAAAGCCGATTCCTTGTCCCTTCAAAGTAAATGAGTATTGCGCAACTTGATGCTAGCGCCGAGCCTTGTGATGCTTACTAATGATGTTCTGATCAAAATATTTGCCCAGTTGGCCATATCAAGGGAGTTCTTTAACTGTGGGACAATACAACTACACAAACTTCCCTTTTGAACTCGCTCCCACATTAATTAAATCAACCACAAACTTCTGTGAATCAGCCTAAAACTTCCCAGTCGACAGATATTTGTCTTGTAGTCTAATTTTGAATTGCTTTGATACCCCCCTCTCCCCCCCCCACCGCCACCACCCTCTAACCAAGTGAAGGAATTTCCGTACATTGACCTCTGCCTCATTATTTACAGGTGCTGTTTAATGGAAAAACAATGTGCAAGATAAAAACTTTAAAAAGTACTGCACACAAAATGTACACAAAACAACAGTTCTGCTCAAAGTTGAAAAATTTGACAAAATAAAATTTATTTTAAACATGCATTTCATATACATTTACTGAGTTCGGAAACCGTTTCCCTGTTGAACCGTCGAAACAGACAAATATATTAGTTAATAAATAAACAGGTAAAAACACTTTAAAATATTGCATTTTATCCCTATGAAATTATGTTAAATAGGGTAAGTGGAAACTTTAGAATGCTTCTTTTAGTGAATGTGAAATATGTCAAATAAATGATTAAGGTAATGTGATTTTCTCAAAACATCCTTATGGATATAACCTTGCTCTCGTTTTCCTAAAACTTTATTTCAACAACGCTCCAAAAATTGCGCTAAGTCACAGTGTCTCAAAGTAAGTGCTTTCAAGAGTCGGGGCCAACCGCGTGGTTAATGGAGAGCCAAACGGCCCGATATTGTTCCAAGCAAAGGGCAGAAGGCACGAGGTGACAAACGCAAATGTTGGTAGGTCATCGAGCAGACGTGACATCTTGATGTGACCCTCGCTGGCTCTGATTCAGCACTTCCAGAAGGCAAACGCTCAAAAATGCCATCACAGAATGTCACACGATAGTCACCACTTTGTGCCTTCTGTTTGGAAAAATTGGAAGTCCTGATATGGAGGAAGGAGAGGGAGAACAACGATGGCAATTTCCAAAAACTGCAAAAAAGAAAAAGCCAGACAGCCAGAGGTCAAGTCACGACCCAATGGTGGAGGGTGCATCACCCTGCAATCCAGCAAAGGGTGAGACCAAAGCCCACCATTTGAAAATGCAATTTTTTAAAAGACCTTCACACAAAAGTACACATTTACAGCTGGAATGGGACAGACACATGAATATCAAACTGCTTGCCTGGTCTACTCCTGCTGCTGTCTTTTTGCATTCCACAATGCCGCTCTGCTTCTTCATCAGTTACCAAGCCTGGACAGATTCTGGATAAACCATTCCTACATCCTGGCAATGGCAAGACCCCTTGAGAATCCATGGGAGCTCTATCTTCAGTTTGACATGACACACAGCAACAACATTTCTGTTTTGTGTCATCAGTACAAGTTAAATGCCCACAACTGGGGTCTCCATTTTCATAGTAGCAATTCAAGTTGCCCTGCAAACCAGCCTCATCACTTTGCATCTCGTGTTCAACTCTTGGAGTGGTGACTTCAGTGTGTTGAACCAATTTGTCCCTTCCCTGACAGTTTGTGCAGCCTGTGACTTGCTCTGGGCTCTTAACCACACGTTTTATGCCACACGCCATGTTTGATGCTGTGAAGCAGTGACAAGAAAGTGTAGGATCCAGCGAACAGGCTCCTTGAGAATGATAGGCAGAAAAGTGATCAGAAACATTCCCACAAGCTGCAATAGCTTGGTGCTGCCTCGAAGTGCTATAAAATGCCAAGGCCTGAGCTGTGTCAAACTGCATGCTTCGGGACTTTGGCACCACTAGGCCATGATTTCCTTGCCGAGGACATTCTGAACAAATTACACGACCCTCACTGACCCCCAAACCGGGGCAATGGTGCTGCGTAAGACCATTCGAGTCTCGGTATACATATGGGTCAAAATCACTGCTGAGAGAACTACGGACAGTGGAGCAGCTGCCATATACCCCATGATGGCTGTGTGAATCTGCCGAAGCAAGGGTCGAGTCACTTCCTGTACCATCGGCCACATATCCGCTGCCAGATAATTCCTTGTCAATTACTGCCTCTGTCGGAGGACAATCTGTGTGTGCCATTCGTGGAGCAAGAGGTACATGAGTACGCTGCGCTCGGAAATGCCGAACCCCATTTTCCCTGAACCTCGTCGACATGGTAACAGGTTCTCTGCGAAATGGACAATGGACTTGCGGAATTTCCCAGAAACCATAGTAACGATCCCACGATGACAAAGCAGTCCGATGTGGGTGATGAAAGTCCAGGTATACAGAATTATTGGGAGGGAAGGTCGTCTCAGATGGTCCATCTGCTCCTATCTGCATCCCCGCCTCACGATAAGGAGGTGGAACAGCTTGGGCTGAGGGCCAAGTGCTATGGTCTCCAATAGGAGTTGCCATCATCCTGGCAAAGGGGTTGGCAGGTTCAGAGGAAATGGGCCATCGGTGCCCAGCTATCGTGCTGGAAGGTAACACCCAGCGAGACCTGCCAGAAAATTGAGGTGGCGCAATTGGTCCAGAGGCCAGTGGCTCAATGCAAGGCATTATGGGCAAAACTGCTTCTGGAAAGAATAACACGGCAACACAGGATGCATTGGATAAAGGTGTTTTATAACATGGCAGCACAGGATGCACTGGATAAAGGTATTTCGTTTCCATAAATATATCCAAGGTTGGTGTTAAACCAGACACGTGGGAATATAATCACCAAGCCATCCATTGAATAGCACAGCTAACATCCTGTGATTTTTCACCTGTGATGTTGTACATGCACAGTGGGCATGTCTGGTGCTGAAAAAGCCAGGGATCAACACATGCCTTGTGGAACTCATGGTTGCAGGGCAGAACACGCAACTCCTGTGGTGACAGTGCAGCAACATGAGGTCATTCAGTGATGAAAACAAATAAATGTTGATACAGAATGCTGCAGATGATGCTTAGACAACTTTCCCCTTCCAAACTTAACAGCAAATCATCTCAACAAACTTGTACTTGCAATTTCAGGAGCTCAAGTTGCTAAGATGTCTGCCTGCAGTCCCTACAGACCTGTCCATGGTTGAAGTCTTCCAGGCATATGGCGCAAGTTGGATCCGAGCAAGTGCTGCCGCCTCCAATGTTTTTTTCTTGAGCCTCAAGCTGCAAGCTGACTCTCTTGGCTCCCTTAACATACCTCCTTGTCTGCAGGTGGCTCATCGGCATGATACCTTGGCGACCCACCGAGGCCTGCATTTACACACAAAATGACAAATGCATTCAGGACTGCCTCATCAATGTGATGTGACAACCTGAAAACAAAACTTAAAAGTTTCACACATGTTTTAAGCCTCTTAAGACCTGACAGATTCATTATTATTTCGAATGCAGCCTGCAGCTGCTGGTTGCATCACTACTGGGAGTGTGGCTGCACCACTGATGCAGTGCCCCGGTTCCAGTAAGCTAGTACGGTACTCATTTTTCCAATCTCGGAAGGATGACAGGCTGAGTCAACCCACCTGGTGTTATTTAACGGCGGGACAGGGGCTCAAACTCAAGACCCTAAGATCTTAAGCTAGCCACCTTAACCGTGAAGTCAATACCAGGTTTACCTGACAGGTAACTGAGAGGTGGGGTATTTGAGGGTGCTGTCTTGTCTGGGTTTGACTCTGAGACTGATGGACTGGTGCTTCCTTGGCACAGCGATGCATTCAATTAGTGTGTCGTCCTTCGGAAGGACGTTAAGCCATATATTGACTTGCATGAGATGATGGACATGACAGATCTCACAGTGTCTTACATAAAAGTAATCCATTGTGCGCCGGTAAGCCTGGTGTTGGCTTAACGGTTAAGGTGGCTGGCTTAACATCTTAGGGTGTCGAGTTCAATCCCCTGTTGGACCGTTGAAATAACACCAGGTGGGTTGACTCAGCCTGCCATCTTTCTGAGGTGGGCAAAATGAGTATGTACCATCTTACGGGGGTGAGAATCCATTTAAGTATCCTGCGTCGGAGTGGTGACCCACCCAGGGATTGTACTCCTAAGCCAAATGAAACAGCCTCAGCAGCCCTATGCACCTTGTGGCATGAAAGGGATGGTTATTGTTTATTATTGTGGGCCAGTAAGTACCCTGTGCAAATTCCATATTCGTGCCATGATGTGCAGGGTTCACAATAAAAATATGTATTGGTGTCAAAGCCAGTGACCAATTGCAAATTAATAGTCGGATGCATACATTGAAAATAATAAAACTCAAACAACCATCAGTTATTATTTATTTTGAAAAACAACAAGCAGACGAGGGGTTTTGACACATAAAAGTGTGTATACAGTATACAGTGTGCCATACCTGGCGGTTTCGCTGAGTGAGTTTCATTCGGACCAGCAGGGCGAGGCAGAGCACACAAACCACAGCCAACACAGCAATGAATATCCCAAGTTCCACTTCAGCAGGCCAGTTCTGAACATGGCCACAGGACAACGATCAATGTCTGATGCACCCAAATGTAGTAAGCAACGAACACAACAACCACCAAACAACCATGCCAAAACGTTGCGACAAGAGACTTACTTTCGTTATGACAAAGGGCCGGATTTGAGCTGTGGCACTCTTCTCTTTCTCCAAAATATCCATGAGTTTGGCAGCATCATTGCCTTGCACATAGATAATGGGCTGTTGAAGTAATCTCACATCCTTTGGCAGCTGTGCGAGCGACATAACAGAAACATGAGGATTTTGAGTTGAACTGTTTGGCAATCTCATCTGAGCACACAGCTCATGTTGTGAACCCAGGTTCAAATTTAATGCATTATATTGCTTTTCCCATTGCAATAATTTATCCGACAATTCCTGTAAAAGTTCAGTGATGTCTTTTAATATCCTCATCATATAATTATATACCGGTTGAAACTCCATCATGAGCCTTCGGGCTGTGCTAAGAAAAAAAGAAAAGGCAAAAAAGGTGTTATAAACTGCAGTGATATACAATACAGCACATATATATATATATATATATATATATATATATATATATATATATATATATATATATATATATATATATATATATATATTGTTGAGGATTTGGAAAGCTATCGCACTCAACATTCAGGTTCCTATAGATTAGTTATATCAGTAAGTAAATGTTTTATAGATGGCTCCCGTCCCTGGTTTAATGGGTAAATCAAATGTGAATGCGCTACGATTGTATTAGAGTTTCAACAATGCCACAACGGCACCATTCTGGAACTAGAATGTTCAACATGGAACTGGCGCTGCTGCGTTCTTCAGGCACGCGCTTGGGCGGAGTCTAACACAGACATGCCGTGCCTCCGTGGCTAATCGGTGGGGAGCTGGCGTCTTCCGCGCTCCGCCTCCGACCCAGCACCGTCGCCATTAAACACGTGGTCTGAGGTGAAGCCGTAGGCGGAGCCACAAATGCCCCCCGCTGGAGACTCCATCCAAGGGATGGAGTGCCCTGCCCACTGCGCGCCTGTCTAATCGGGAGTGGACGAGGAGTCACATGGGGCCTCCCGTCCAATGGGAGGGCGAGTGGGGAGGAGAGAAGCATTCGTTGAGCGGAAGGGGGCCTGTATAAGGTGTGTTCTGAGGAGATTTTGGGGTTCTTTTCCTGCTTCTCTTTTCCCGCTTCTTCTCTGCCCGGCTCATCACCTTGGCTTCTCCTGCAACGACCTCATCCTGGCTCCAGAGCTTCGTGTCGTCGCCTTCCGCCTGGTTGGTACGGCAACACCAGTCCCAAGACCAGGGGACGTCCAGCCGCGCACTCGTGGCCAGGTAGCCAGCCACGCCTGGCTCACAGCCGGTCTGTCCTCCTCGGCTGGAGAGTCGCAATAAAGGCCGTTGAGGTCCACTTATGTCTGGGTGTGCGTGTGTCTATTTGTGGCGCCAGTCTGACAAGTAGTGTCTTGTATGTGTTTTGCCTGTGCATACGTGCATTGCCTGATATTCGGTATAAATCTTCCCTTACGTGCTCCCTAACCCCCCCCCCCCCATTATTTGTAATAAATATCCCCAATTGCTGAATGTACTCAGCTCGTCGTGTCATTTCCCCATTGACTGGGTGTGTCGTGCGTGTGGGAAAGTGAGCAGTCATTGCCGCTATAACGGAGTAACAGGATAATCGGGCCGGCGGAATTCGGCGATTATAAAACCGCTCGCTCGGACACGAAACAGGCTCGCTTAAGCAGCTTGCTTCCGTACGAGTTCCGTCGAGGGTGAAATACCCCGGTAGCTAGATCACGTGGGTACTTAGGTAAATTGAAGTTGGCAATAGACCCTACCCCACGTGGTCTACCCATTGGCATATTTCGGTCCAAAATAACCAGGACCCGCAGACCTCGGACTTCTCCGGGCTGGCGATCTGTAATTCTGGGCGATCGAGTCGAGACGGCCCCACTGCTCCATCGAGGGTCATGCTCGTGGCGACGCGCCGGCGAAACCACAATAATATATACACACACATAGCTGCCAGGATGGCCGAAAGGTATGCACACTCGACTCTAGGGCGTCTAGCTTGGATTTCAATCTCGATCCAGCTAAAAACTAAAAACTGTCACCTTGATGTTTCACAGGCAGGGTGATTTATCAATATGTGTGCCGTCGCTTGCATGGATAAACTGGGGTTCCCATCTTTAGTTGGAGACCCCATGATGTCTTTCGCGAAGAGTAGACGAGCTATTGCCATTACCACGGCCAAATCCTAAACTCCTGCCCTCGTGACTGCTGGAAAGGCAGTGGAAAACCACCCAGCATAACCCTTACCAAGAAACTGCTTTGGCAGTTCTGGACCTGCCTTTAAGTAGAAAGCCAGAATCCGAATATGAATATATTGTCACGTTGACGGATCTGACGAACATCACCCATCACACCAGGAGCTTTTGCTACTCCTGAAGATTACCGGGCTTACCTAATTCACACTGCATTCAATTACTTGTTCGATACCATTTACAAAATCTCAAGGATCATTCCAATCCTCGGATGAACTTGGCGGTGCAACGCGTGGGATAGAAAAGGCGGGAAATGTCTCTTCTTGTTAAAATTGAGTTTACTAAAAGAAATGTGATGATAAGGGTAGACAAGATGCTATCAATAGAAAGGACGAACCAAGCGGTTGACGGACAGAAGTAGGGATGAGGTGGCATGCAAACCGATGAACAAGGATAAAAATAACCCACTATGGTGCCCAAATAAATACCAGGACTCGCACAAGAATGGGGAACAGTTGAGGGCTTAAGCAAGGCACAAGCTGGTTTTGTGTCTGGTATGGCCTGTACAGGCTGGTGTTGCACAGGACTGGTGCAGCACAGGGCTGGAGGATGGTGATGAGGAAAGGCATGGTAATCAGGAGAGGGATGCTGCCTCAGCAAAGGTCTGATTGTAACTACAACTCCAACTACCACAATGGGTATCCAATTCCAAAACTGACGCCCTCCACACGTTCATCGCTTTCCAAGACTTTTGGGACCGCCTTCACGCACACCGGGCCCCTATCAACCACCCATGGCTGTCAGCGTGTCATCCTTCGGACCGTCCTACCCCTTGGGGCAGCCCCAACAAAACGTCTTCGTTCCCCCCCCCTCCAAGGTTCTGCAGCCGACCACACCACCATGCTTGCCGACCACAGTCTGTGATGTTTCCTCCTAAAGCGCAATATGCTTTCCAGTTGTGCCTTTGTGCTCAAGTCCTCACCCGTCCTCGCTCAAAAACATGAGCTTTTAAACAACAAATGCACTCTATCTGCTCTATAATTAACATTCACTGCCTCCTCAGTGTACGTTTAACAAGACAACTTAGTCTGACAATTTCCCCGATCCAAGAGTAATGTAAGCTACATGGTCAAATGGTCCATGCTATTCTTACCACAATGTAGCTATGGAATCCCCCACCCACTTCCATGTAACAACGTATTAGCAGAGCATGCTTGCAGACTGCAAGCAGATAAAACAGGAGTGCATCCTACGTGCAGACATAATAAATATAAGAATGACGAACTAGTCATTCTCAAGGTTGATCTGTGTTTGAGGACAGGAACGGGCAGAACAACAGATGACTTTTTGTACTTTTTGATAATTGTTTTTGGAAAATGTGTGTACTTTTGATAATTGTTTTTGGCATTCTCATCTGTATGTGGACGTTTTCCTCATGTCGTCTATTGTATTTGTATTCAACGTGTCAAGTCCAAGCGATTGTTATATCAGGGTTTCCAGCAATATGGATCATTATGACAGGGTAAATGAGCATTGAAAAAAAACAAACTTGTTCCGAGTGTCGTGATCATCATAAGCGGAAGTTCATGAAACCATCATGTCTTATACAGAGGTCCAACTGCATAGAAACATGCAATACATAAAATATGCACTGTAACACTTACCAATGTACAACATCCGTAAACAATAACGGTTTACTACTTCTTTCCACTGTATCCATTGTCCGTAAATGACAAAACCCCAGACACTTCTCAAATCAGACCATATGAAACGGAGAAATCCCCACTTCCTGTGCAAGATGATTTGACGATGGTGGCTCTTGTGCAAGATGGTGATTGTGCCTGTGCAAGATGATGTGACATGCCATTATCTTTGGTCACGTGACCCCCATGAGAAAGAACTATGCTCCACAGGCTGCCACTCATTCATGGACATTTTTGTGATATTTTCATGGACTCTTGGCTCAAAATTATATTAGTATGCAAAATTTCAACTTTCTAGCCTCCCTAGAAAGTACTAAAAAAACCACACACACACACACACACACACACACACACACACACACACACACACACACACACACACACACACACACACACACACACACACACACACACACACACACACACACACACACACACACACACAACTATACAGTACAGGGTACATTTTAGAAATGCCTCCTGAAGGTTAACATTGCTTTGCATAGTTGAGTTAGCTCCGAGGTAAATGTCTTAGAGGAAGCATAAACTATCAATTGTGATTTTTGACACATACACCAGGGTTGACACTATATATATATATATATATATATATATATATATATATATATATATATATATATATATATATATATATATATATATATATATATATATATATATATATATATATATATATATATATCTACCCTGGTGTATGTGTCTAAAAATCACCATTATTGCGAGCCTTCTTTAGATGTTCTACCCTTTGTAAATCTATCTATGTTCTTTTAAATACTTCGCTAGGCCTTGAGGCGCTATTCTAGGTGGAAAAAGCTGCCTCTGCCATCCCGACCAGCCAGCAGCACCAGAACATTGGGGTGAGAGGTTGTGGAAGGGTCACCCTCTCTCACACTGTACCCTTCAACCAATGGTGAGAGAGAGGAGGGGCGCGGGGCATCACGGTGGATGTGGGTGGCCCGTGGCTAGAAAGGTGGATGCACTGAGCGGAAGCAGAAGAAAAATCCAAATGTCGATTGAAGGAAAGCTGTGCACTTCACTCACTCCTGCCAGAGCCATGCCCTGTCAGCGCCAGGGCTGCACCCTTTTCTCTCCTCCCATGCCCAGAGCACACATGATGCGGTGGCCCATTCAGCCAGGACGGTTCTGAGTTCTGCCGAGGAGTACCCAGTATGTCTGTCTTGTGATGTCTTGTCTCACTACTGTGGTGTGATTAAGCGGGCCTGAAAAGGACGTAGATATTGAATGATTCTCATTTGTTCGTTGGCGCTTATCAGTAGTGGGCTAAGGGGTGTGTATTAATTATTACCAAGTGTATTGCTCCATTTTTATTCCTGCCCCGTGTTTCTCATTACATTATAAAACCACCTGGTCTCAGGGTGAATTTGAACCATGGTGATCTTCATTTGCAATTAGGGAAAGTCCGTTGAGGACTAATTGGCAATGGTAATTAATGGAAAGACCCGTAATCCGACCTCGGACGGCCGAACCAGCTGGCATTATGGCCGCTGTTGCAGTGGCCTGCGCGGATTAGTACCAGGCAATGGAGACAACCCACGGGCAAGTACACATTTGTGAAAGAACTGGTATACAACCCACGGATTTGTGGAAGAGCTCGTACTAGTATATAAATATATAAAGCTCTCTGTAACTGACTGACTATATAAAGCACTGACTGACTCACTTTCTGACATATTAAAGATTGGCACCTTCCGAGTGACGTAGAAAGCTGAAATTCTGCGTGCCGATGGACATCGAAGCTGGTACACCGGGGAAAAAAAATCAAAATCGTCAGCCAACATCCATAAATGAAAATATAAATAAATTAAAAACAAAATGAAAAAAAAAAAGATAAAAAAAATGCAGGTGAGCAACCCGGGACAATAAGGAGGCATGGTAATTTTGTGTGCCGATGGATATTGAAGCCAATACACCAGGAAAAATCACAGAATTGTCAGAAAGCATCCACAAATGAAAATATAAACAATTTTTTTTTGAAAATCAAATGCAGATGAGCGACCCGAGACGATGGGGAAGCACGGTTTGTTTGCTTCCACAATGTGTAAGCATACCCCACTCATATATATATATATATATATATATATATATGTATATATATGTATATATATGTATATATATGTATGTATATATGTATGTATATATATATATATATATGTATATATATGTATATATACACATATACAGATCGAACCACCAAACTTAAAATACCGATCTAACCCCCTCATGTGCATAATTTATACACATGATGTTGGCGCACCATATATATACTGAAACGCAAAAGAAACTTACCACTTGTTTGAAATGTAATAAAATTGTAACAGTTCAAAATGAAACAAAGCAACAATTGCTAATTGAAACATTGGCATTTTATTGATGACATGTCAAGTTTTTGACCAAGATACACCATCTCATAAGTTTGTTCTACAGTACAGAACAGCACAGTATGCAATGTCAGTCCCCTTTCAATAGCGTGTGTGGCCACCATTGTTTTGGATACAGGTAGTGCATCGTCGGCACATACTGCCTACCAGTCTTTGGATGGATTGCTGCTGGATTCTGTCCCACTCAGTCCTCAATGGCTGAAGCCATCTGACTTAGGACCATCTGCCTGTCCTGCCTTGCAGTGGTGACTCTTGGCCTCCCTGATCGAGGTCTGTCATCTGCAGAGTTGTGGAGGGTGTCTCTGTCCACCAGGGCCGATATCGTTTGGTGTGAACAGCCAAGGCGACGTGCCACCTCACGGTAGCTCAATCCGCCTTGCAGTATGCCCAAGGCACACTGCCGTTGATCCCTTGACAATCGTGGCATGTTGATTGAAATGCCCATTTTGCACTGGCCTTTTTAAAGCCAATATCAAGACATCACGTGCAGCTCATTAAAATCATCCCGTACCCCTTGGCTAATCACACAGTCAAAATGGCTGTTCAACAGCTGTGCTATGAAGTGACCATTGAAGGTTCACGTGACCATCCGTGACCGTTTTTTCTGATAGTGAGGACACTATTGTCCACAAATAAGTTCACACATTTACTACACGCAGTGTTATTGTTGATATTTGAAGGTTTAAAAGGTGGTAAGTTTCTCTTGCGTTTCAGTATATATATATATATATATATATATATATATATATATATATATATATATATATATATATATATATATACACATATATATATATATATATATAGTGTGTTTCAAAAAGATTGATTCAAATTTGGCTTCCTGCCATTTCTTTGTTTTCTGACCTATACCATTTTCCTTTTCAGCGTTTGGTTGTGTTGTCATGGTCTTTGTTCCCTGGGATTTCTAGTTCCATAGCTGAACTACGCCATTGACAGTGAAGCAGAAGACAAAAGTGGTGGCTCTGTGGTATGAGACTAAATCTGGTGTAGACACCCGCTGGTGGTTCTGTCAGGAATACGATCTCAGAACACATGATGGACCCACAAATTCTGCCATTCAACATATTGTGAAACATGTTGAGCACAAGGGTACAGTGCATAACCAGAGTAAGGGCAACAGTGGCAGGTCAGCATGAGTAACCAAGAGCCAAGCCAACATTGACACCATGTGGGATTCTGCAGTGGACAGTCCCAAGAAGTCCCACCGCCGGTGCTCTCAGGACCTTGGCATCAAACCAACATCAGTTTGGCATATCCTCACGAAGGAACTGAAGCTTTTCCCATACCTCATCTTCATGAGGCATAAACTGAGTCAAGATGACATGAGAAGGAGACTTGATATGTGCAATTGGCTCAGTGACAGGATGGAGCGGTACCCAAACTGGATCAACCTGATCTGGTTCAGTGATGAAGCCCATTTCAACTTGAACGGTGTCATCAACAACCACAACAGAATTTTCTGGGGGGCAGAACCACCTGAGATCACTGAGAGGTACCTGAAAGGGCCTAAGGTCACATGCTTCTGTGCTTTCAATGCCAGATGGGGAACGCTAGGGCCTTAATGGTTTGAGAATGACAACAGCAGGATGGTGACAATCAACGGTGAGAGCTACCGGCCATGCTCCAGAAGTTCCATCATGATCGAGCCCAAAAGGTCACCCCAAACCAGGTCAGCATGACCTGGTCTATGCAGGATGGTGCACCCCCACATACAGCTGGTGACACTATCACTTTCCTGCGGCAGCTCTTCAGAAACCGCCTCATTGCCCTGGGTACCCCATAGCCCAGACTTGAACCCTCTAGACTACTGGTTCTGGAGGGCTGCCAAGTGCTCTGTCTATACCAACCGCCCTGCTACACTGGATGATCTGAAGCAGGAGGTATCAGACTACCTCCAGGCAGTGCCACATGAAACCTGCAGAAAAGTAGGACAGAACTTTGGAGTCAGGATCAATGCCCGTCAACTGTGGAGGGGCATACATCGAGAACATAGATTACAAGGATTTTGCGTGAATGCCAATTTCAGACCTTGGGCTCTCACCAACTCCAGCAGTGGCTTACTGCAATAGCAATCAGTGATAGCAAATACCATGTCATAAGCTTCCAAGAAATGCTTGGTTCATATTCCTGAGGTTTCTGTTTCTTTGTATATAAACATTTAAAGTGACATCACTCTTTTTGAAATGCCCGACACACACACGCACGCACGCACGCACGCACGCACGCACGCACGCACGCACACACACACACACACACACACACACACACACACACACACGTTATTGGCATCCCATTTATGGTGAGTGGTGAGGTCCGAAACGTATCCGGGGCAGCACGAACTATCTGCCGCTCAAGCACATGTATTGTCTATCCTTACCATACCCCATCAGGAAGTGTTGGAGTCGGATGTTTATGATGTGAAGGCAATTTAAAGGCATGTCGTGACCATCGCTGTGGCATCTTTCTTTCGTTATAAACCAACAATGCATTTCACCCTGACTACAAGCTAGCAGTTCAAATGGTGAGTGGCTGAAAAGGTGAAACTACTGACCGGTTTCGGCCTTTGTTGGGCTTCATCAGGGCAGCATGTCACATTCCCAACCACTGAATGTGACGATTTTTGGTATATACAGTATATTTTAGATTTTTCGTTTTTTTATATATATATATATATATATATATATATATATATATATATATATATATATATATATATATATATATCAATAACAGTGGTTGAACATTCAAAAACAAAATTGTATACATAGTCAAGGCTCATAGAAGAGCTCGTGCTAGTGCACACTTGGGACCAACAACGGGTGTGGGGAGGAATGGGGGCAGGAGAACCATAAATAACATTGGGCGTGGGGAGGAATTGGTGGGGGTGCAGGGCGTATGAGAACCATAAACCATTGTTTAATCATCAGTAGCAAGAGCAATCAATGTAAATGACTTGGTGCTGTAATTTTGAACATCTCACCTTCGTTTCAGCATTCGGGTTCTCTGTAATGTCGAATATAATTGCAGTTGCTCCACGCTTGATGGCAAGTCGTGCCTGCAGGTGGACAAGTACTGTTAGCCACTGAAGTTCCTTCGCCGGGAATCCTGGAGAATTTGAGCACAAGTGGAGAGTCGATTCAAACTTGCCTGCACTTTGTGCTGGAAAGTTGTGCTTAGTTTTTTTTTTTTTAATATGCTTGGTACTTGTTAGGGCCATACAAGTATTTAGTATGCAAAATGGTGAAATTTTTGACTCCTTTGTATGCCGCATCAATCCATCTTTATTGAATCCTATCTTCTTCCACATTTGCAATTTCTCTCCATTTATCCCAATTCACGTATTCTCTCTTCCTTTACCTTTCCAATCCCTTTACCCTCGTATCGGCAAGGTGGAGATGACACCAAATAATTGGCCACTTAGCTGTTGCCCAGATTCAGCAATACAGCAGTGACGAGACGCAGGGCCATTAAAGAACCACCAATTTCTTATATATGCACATTAGGGGGTGACATTGGAAAAAACAAAATTGGGAAAAGGGAGAGAAAGGAGGGTAGAGAAGTGGGGAAAGATGGGAAGGAAATTTGGAAGGAGAGAAGCATAAAGGGAAGGAAAGGGTATGAAGGATATTGGAGAAACGGTTGGGTAAAAAGCTCAGCCATATCTGTGGAGTCATAAATCGAAGGCCCCCTTCAGCCATATTTGCAAATGTCATAAATATGTGGTCCCTAAACTCTCTTGGTAATGATAGGTTCACAAACATGATCTTGTGCTGCAAGTCCTGACCACAAAAACAGTGAAAAATGAGCCATCTGTTCAGCACAAGGGTGTACTATAAGACTTCAATATCAAAGAGAAATGATGCTTTCAATTTGAGCCATATGAAAGATGAAGAAAGATACACGAGATATCACAGAACCAACAACATTCGCTTATCAAATAAATCTAAAGTGCAGGCAACTACTGCATGGCATAATGCTGGTCCACCCCCTAACAGGGCTGACAGGATGGCCTAGCGGTACGCACACTCGCCTCTAACCTGTCTCGCCTGGGTTTGAATCCTGACCCAGCTATAAACTGTCATCCCGGTATTTCACAGCAGGGTAATTCATCATTGTGTGTGCTCATGTGCTGCCCCTCGGATGGATGTTAAACGGGCGTCCCGTCTGTCAGCATTCATTGGTGGAAGTTAAACAACCCATGGTGTTCTTCCCAAAGAGTAAGCGAAATATTGCTGGCACCCTGGCCAAATACCAAATTACTGCCCGAACCAGCAGAGGGCATTGCATCAGCGGCACAGCCGCACCCTCAGCCAATGATGTTACTCTGCAGCCTTGCGCTGCATACAAACAAAGAAGAACCCACTTGTAACATTTTTGAAAAGGTGAACTCTTATTAAGATGAAAACTCAGATATCTACAATAATACTAAAATTCTCTGCATGTATGTAAGTGTGTCTGAACTTTATAGAATAAAAATAGCTCCACAAAGCGGGCGTAACCCCTCGGCCCATGCATTGTAAAAGGAAGCAATGATATCACGATGATGCAGTCAGTTAGAGCACGTTGGACGTCATATCGAAAATCAGACTTCAACATGGCTACTGTGGCGGCTAGTGAAAATCGCAGCACGCCCATTTTCGAAAGGAACCTTCCTCTACTCAACCCCAACACAGCCTGCAAAAATGGATTTAATCGGACAAGGCGTTCTCCTCGAAATTGACGGAAACCAATTTCAAGATGGCTGCCATGGAGGCCACATTGAAAATCGCAGCGCGCCCATTTTCGACAGGAACCTTCCTCTACTCAACCCCAACATACCCTGCAAAAATGGATTTCATCGGACAAGGCGTTCTCCTCAATATTGACAGAAACCAAAAGTTGATAGACGCCCCGGACAACGCCTGTGACGACAATACCCCTTAGCCCAATTCGGGCTGTGGGGTAAAAATGGCTTAGCCAATGTCCACCACATTTTTCATATGTGCTGGGGGTATCCAGGGTCAGGTTTCAGGCACAAAATAACCCCCTCCCACCTTTGCAAGGATGAGATGACTAGCGATTTTAGCCTGTGCACAGGATACGTGGTTTCCTCACCCCTGCTGGAGGGAGGGGGTATTACTAGCCATGGGCACAAAATAAATTTGCCCCAGCTCTCACCCACCCCCCTTTCCTCGCTCTCCTTCAACTCATCTTCCTTTATCTCCTACCTTCCTACCTCCATCCCTCCCTCCCTTCAGGCCAGGAATTTCTAATACATGAAAAATGTAAAATAGTGGTTTTTTGTTTCACAAAACAATTTGATTTTACAATATACAATTGGGATAGAAAATGCACAATGGAGAATAAAAAGCACCTGAGAATTTTAATTGTAACAAGTCTGAAGGCGACAATGGTTCACGAGCGGTATTAGATGATGTCGATTGTTTCAGAAGTCAAGGATGAGACAATGTGATATTTTTTTTGTCCAAGTTATAATTAAAAATATTGTCATCCTAGCTCTCAAAGTTTGGGCGGTCGTCTGATTTTTTATGTCAAAATTCGCGATTTAATAAGTTTTTGACCTTGTGACCTTGACCTTGGGACGAAAATGAAAAATTGGACAACGACAAGTTTTAGATAATTCATTTTGCTATTCAAATACCGAAGAACCCATTTCATTCAGTCAATTCCCGAGGAGAAGATAGGTTTTTAATCCGATGACCCCTAAAAATGGCTATTTCTTGGGCGTGGCTCCACCCACAATGGGCGTACCACGCCCTCATCCACGCCCAATGGAAAGATGTACATACCACGCCCTCATCCAAGAAAACACAACTCGACATTGATATCGAACACATAACCAAGTTTCATCAAGATCGGATCAAAATCCATGGAGTTATGCTCTGGACAGACAGACAGACACACACAGACAAGTCGGTAGGCGGACAGGGGTAGACTACCCAATAGAACCTGACGTGATGGGCCCATTTGATGGGGAATAACCTGAGGATTAAGCACAAGAAAATTCATGATTCTAGCTTCAAGGGTGAATGCTGCAGATTGTTTTTTCGTTAAAATACCCCCACATTTAGAGGTTTTTTGGCCGTTGCTAGGCAACAGAGGGGTCCGTAGCAATGGTTCTTTCTCACACATAACTAGGACATACCATGAATCTACCATACCAGTTTCATGTATATCTGACTCATAGTCTCTGAAATATAACGAACTTCATTTTTTTATTGTTTTCGACCAGGGTTCATTCAAAGTCTATCTTCTCCGACAGTTTTCATAGGATCCGGCTGGAAATTTTTGACAATATGGCTGAATGTACTGCCCACAGTCGCTCATGGCCCGATTTTTGATTTTCTAAAAAATAATTTTTTTATGATTTTTCAAAAATTTCAAAGTCCCGTTGCTAGGCAACGGTGGTGTCCATAGCAACGGTTCTCATTTGCACACAACTAGGTCATGGTATGAACCTACCAACCAAGTTTCATCGAAATCACCATTGTATTAACGGAGCACTTGACCGAACAGAGGGACAGACAGACAGACAGACAGACAGACAAGCCCGTAGGCGACATGACTGCTCGCTCTCGATGGAAATCTGGCCGACGCGACTAGCCGATATTCATGTACATGCTATCAATCAATTTAGCACAATAAATATGATTATCATAGTCCTCTTAGTTTGTGCCCAGAAACCCGCCTTGTGAAATTTCAGGCATGTTTCCAAAGAGACTCCAACAAATGGCAGCCCTGGTAATTCCATTTATCTATTCACTAAAGATTTTATTTTTTTATATGATGCTGAAAGACATTCTCCTTGGGCACAAAAAACAGGTCCCTCGGAGGTCCAGTTTCGGAGGTATTGATTTTTTTGTACAGTCCACAATAAGTGTACGATGTACGATAAAGTATTTTAGCTGTTGCTAAGCAACGGAGGTGTGCAAAGCATCCATTCATTTTTGTGTACATGCTAGCCACATTGTACACATTTCACCCAAGTTTCATCAAAATCAGACTCTTTCTCTTAGAGATATTCGCAATTAACCGTTTCTGAAATGTTCGACATGTACTCGCCCAAAACCTATCTCCTCCTACAAATATTTTTTGTTTGGGCTGCAAATTGGCATGAAGGGAGCGAGATAGATTGCGCACAGAACTCTTAGCTTCGATTTTTCGATTTATTTATTTTTGATTTTTTTTCGATTTTTTGTCCACTTTAAAGGGCCTTTGCTATGCCGTTGCTGGGCCTGGGGTCCCATATTCGAAAGCACACGATTCCCAGAAATATTGGTCCTACCTACCAAATTTCATTGGAATCGGTTGAGTGGTTTAGCCCCTAGGCTTGACCAAAGTTTCGCAGACAGACAGACAGATGGAAATGTCCAGAATAAGGGTGCTCCAAGAGCAGCCAACATACCATGAACCTACCATACCAGTTTCATGTATATCTGACTCATAGTCTCTGAGATGGATCTGAACACGCCTGGTGTTGGCACAGTGGTTAGGGCAGCGGCTTGGGATCTAAAAGGTCCTGAGTTCAAGCCCCGTTGAGCCACTGAATTAATACACCAGGGGGTTGACTCAGCCTGTCATCCTTCCGAGGTCGACGAAATGAGTACCAGTATACTGGGCCGGTGTATACCCCGGTTAAAATAGGTGTACCATATCCCTGTGTCGTAAGAGGCGACCAGGGTTGCGTCAGGAAGGGCATCTGGCGTAAAACATGTGCCAAATCACTATGCGGATCATACGGATGATCTGCTGTGGCAACCCGAATGGGAGCAGCCGAAAGAAGAAGAAGAAGAAGTCTCTGAGATATAACGAACTTCGTTTTTTAATTTTTTTTGACCAGGGTTCATTCAAAGTCTATCTTCTCTGACAGTTTTCATAGGATCCGGCTGAAAATTTTTGACAATATGGCTGAATGTACTGCCCACAGTCGCTCGTGGTCCGATTTTTGATTTTCGAAAAAATTAATTTTTGAGATTTTTGAAAATTTCAAAGGTCCGTTGCTTGGCAACGTCTGGGTCCATAGCAACGATTCTCATTTGCACACAACTAGGTCATGGTATGAACCTACCAACCAAGTTTGATCGAAATCGCCATTGCATTAACGGAGCACTGGACCGAACAGACATACATACAGAGAAGCCAGTAGGCGGACATGAGTAGTTGGCCGTTGCTAGGCAACGGAAGGGTCCATAGCAACGGTTATTTCTCACACATAACTAGGACATACCATGAACCTACCACACCAGTTTCATGTATATCTGACTCATAGTCTCTGAGATATGACAAACTTCGTTTTTTTATTGTTTTCGACCAGGGTTCATTCAAAGTCTGTCTTCTCCGACAGTTTTCATAGGATCCGGCTGGAAATTTTTGACAATATGGTTGAATGTACTGCCCACAGTTGATTGTGGTCCGATTTTTGATTTTCTAAAAAATAAATGTTTTATGATTTTTCAAAAATTTCAAAGTCCCCGTCGCTAGGCAACGGTGGTGTCCATAGCAACGGTTCTCATTTGCCCACAACTAGGTCATGGTATGAACCTACCAACCAAGTTTCATCGAAATCGTCATTGTATTAACGGAGCACTGGACCGAACAGAGGGACAGACAGACAGACAAGCATATCGACGGAAATACTGATAATAAGGGTAGAACAAATCTCCAAAAAAAAAAAAAAATTGAAATTTTTTCCTTTCGACTACATCGACGACCCAACAGACAGACAGACATATCAACGGAAATACTGATAATAAGGGTAGGAAAAAAAATCTCAATTTTTTTTTTTTCGACTAGATCGACTACTCAACAGACAGACAGACAAACATATCGACGGAAATACTGACAATAAGGGTAGACTAGATTGACTACCCAACATAACGAATATAGTGGTCACTCTGGCTGGTGCTCAGAAACCAATAGTTTAAATTGAAGGAAGAAACAACAAAATGTTATTCAATCAACTGTAATGATCACCAAATTTACATTTAGTTCACGACAAATACCCACTCCCTTTGGGAGCATTGGCAAGTCATTTCACCCCTCCCCCTCCTTGCAGGGGAGGAGGGGGTTACCCTAGGCACTACCAACACATGCAAAATTTTGTGGAGGTCAGCCATGTGTTTTTTATGTGATTTTCAGATGTACTATACATATATACAGTGCCTATAGAAAGTCTACATCCCCTTTTCCAAATTGTCACCTTTTGTTGCCTGATAGCCTGGAAATAAATTGCATGACATCAGACTTTTTTCCACCTTTATTTGCACATCGTAACCCACAACTTCCAAATGAAAAACAAATTCAACAAATCTCCGAAAATTATTTAAAAATACAAAACTAGAATATCTTGGTTGGATAAGTGTCCAACCCCTTGAGTTGAAATTGGTGGAAGCACCTTTGACAGCAATTACAGCTGTGAGTTTGTTGGGATGGGTCTCTACCAACTTTGCACACCTTGATTGGGCAATATTTGCCCGTTCTGCACAAAACTGTTCAAGTTTAGTCAAGTTGCGTGGGGAGAGATGATGGACAGCAATCTTCATGTCCTGCCACAGATGTTTGATTGGATCTAGGTCGGGGCTCTGACTGGGCAACTCGAGGGCATTTATCTATTTGTTCCTTAGCCACTCCGGTGTAGCTTTGGCTGTGTGCTTCAGGTCGTTGTCATGCTGAAAGGTGAACTTCCATCCCAATTTCAGCTTTCTTGCAGAATGCAGCAGGTTTTCCTCTTGGATTTTTCTGTATTTTGCTACATCCATTTTCTCTTCTATCCTGACAAGTTCCCCAGTCCGTGCTAATGAGAAACGTCCCCATTACATGACGCTGCCACTCCCATGCTTCACAGTAGGGATGGTGTTCTTATGGGTGATGTGATGTGTTGGGTTGAGTTTGCACCAAATGTAACGTTTTGCATTTAGGCCAAAAAGTTCCAACTTGATTTCATCAGACCACAAAACATTTTGCCACATGGCTTCAGAATTTCTGGAGTGGATTTTTGCATACCTCAAACGGGATTCAAGGTGAGCTCTTTTGAGGAACGGCTTCTTGCTTGCCACCAGACCGTACAGGCCAGACTTGTGGATTGCTTGGGATATTGTTGTCACATGCACAAAGTGTCCAGTATTTGCCATAAAGGCCTGCAGCTCTTTCAAAGTGGCCATTGGCCTCTTGGTGGCTTCTCGGATCATTCTCCTCCTGGTGTGGTGACCCAGTTTGGAGGGATAGCCCGATCTAGGCAGGGTCTTGGTGGTACCACACACCTTCCACTTCTTCATGATAGTCTTGACTGTGCTCCAAGGGATATCCAAGGCCTTTGAAATATTTTTTACATCCATCCCCTGATCTGTGCCTTTCCACAACTTTATCCTGGACGTCTTTTGAAAGCTCTGGTGCTCATGCTTGAGTGTTTGCTGTGAACTGCAGAGGAAGAGGAAACCTACAAGAACAGCTGATTTATTCTGAAATAATCAGAATCACTACAATTTAAGACAGGTGGAAGCCAATTAACTTGGTGTGTGATTTTGAACACTTATCCAACCAAGGTATTCTCGTTTTGTATTTTGAATTAATTTTCTGAAATTTGTTGAATTTGTTTTTCACTTGTAAGTTGTGGGTTACGATGTGGAAATAAAGATGGAAAAAGTCTGGTTTAATACAATTTAATTCCAGGCTATAAGGCAACAATTGGTGAAAATGTTGAAAGGTGGTGTCGACTTTCTATCGGCACTGTACATACATACGAACAGAGAATTGCCTTATTTAATATAGTCGGTTAACCACTGAGCTTTTTTGATGTTGACCTGTGACCTCAATGGCATGTTAACCTTCGTTTGCTGTTCATTGCTGTGGAAAGGGCTTCTGACATTAGACGTACAGTTCTCCAATATATCTGAAAGTGTGTATATGCCGAGGGTGTGACGTATTTTGACCCGATACAGAAAATGCCCAAAGTGAAGGCCAAACAGTGTGAACCGAGTCGTCACCAAAGGCCAATGGACTATCTGACAAAAACAGATGGAGTGACCAGGTGTGGCAAGCCCAAGGACTCACCACCCACCCCCTTTCCCCAGCACATCCCACATGACCACAGCCTCAGAAACCTATTTGAAATGTGGAGTAAAGAGGGAGCACTATTCCTTTGATATTCATGTGAAAAACTTTCCTCCACAAAGGGCCTCCGGGAAAAGAAAAGCTTCCCTCGAGGCTCATGAATGCAAAGCGAGACTTTTCACTGCCGGATTTATTTCCTCAAACTCACCCCCCCCCCCGCTGCCCCCTCCCCTCCTAACAGCCTCTCACATCCCTCTGCCAAAAACTCTGGCTGCCGATGAATGTTCTTCATGTGCTGGCACAGCATGGCTGAAGGCAGCAGCGTCCCCAAAAGCCCTCACAGCAGCGAATAGATGGGGTTGTGAGAATGAGGCAATGTGGGAAAGATGGAGTTTAAAGGGAAGTAGACGTGTCAAACTACAACCTTGAATGGCCAAAGGATGTCAAGAGGCTAAACTATGAGGAAAATAATTTATAGCACAATACATTTGGAGATCAAATGAAAAGAAGGTGCCAGTTGAACTGTGGAGGAGTTAGGCGGTATGGCACAATGTTGAAGACAAAGGGTGAATGGCAGGAAAGTTGAGAAACGACAGGCAAAAGAACGAATTAGCTCATCCTGTGTGATGCTACAAGACACTTAAATGGCAGGGTGCATTCGCAGTCTTCCACACGTTGCTACAAACAAGAATCAACTTGAAATTTTTCATCGCCCTGAAGCATTTTGACCACAGAAGGTCTGAAACCCCTCGATATGACATTGGGTTAGGGTTGAGGCTTCCTTCAGCTAAAATGCCTACCAGGAGTAAAATGGCAATTATTACATCTTGGTGCATGTTCTCTATCCATGAGGATTCATGACAGCATGGCAAATGGTGAGAAGTCTACCACGTCATCACCTCTACACAAAGTTGGTTAAGAATCCTACCAGTCAATTGACTGCAAACTCTCTCCACGCCTGTGTGTGCATCAACTCCCTCCACTCCAGCGAGGAGGTAGTTTATTCCTTGGCCTGGCTTGCTTTGGGCATTTGATAAAGCCAGTCATATTATACTGGTAAAGCCAAAATAAACAATTATCTGAGGTTAAAATGTCAAGTCCATGATGCGGAGAGGTAATCAAATTTGAGGAACGTTTTTTTTGACCGAGAAGTTCACATTTGTCGCACTCCACCTATTCTTCATTCAATTTCCCCAAAGACACCCTGTTCAACCAGAAACATCAACAAAATCTACATTTCATGGATCTGCACACATATTGCATACACAACGCCAAACACATCCTATTCCAATCCTGTACGTCTCAAACCCTTTCCTCAGTCACTCCCCATCCAACCAGGAGCTCAAGTTCTCACCTGACTCAGAATGTCCAAGCAACGATTTCCGACCTGTGGACTGTCCAGGCGCATGACACCCACCCAGCCAGATTTAAGATCATCATCCTCGCTGTCTGGGCAAAGTGATAAAGGGTGCACCTGGATACACGCACAACACCACAAATATTCCAGTTAGATTACTGTCAAGGAGCTTCACAGAACAGCTGATATGATCATTGTCCAGAACCAATGCATCTGAGTGGTGCTCGAGATCGGCTGCTTTGAAGTGCAGCGCTGCAGGTAACGAGGAGACAGAGGGCCTGCTCCAGCATGCTATGTACTGCCAGCACAGCAGCCGCTCACGCCCCGAGAGCACACATGTACATAAATCAAGCCTTACCTCACCTTCACTATTAAACCGGAAAAGAGCCGGATGACCATGAAATCTTCAATGATGCAGCACCCTCCAGCTATAGTAATGAACTGGCTGATGTACTTGCCCGAGCAGTTCAAAAACGATGCCGCAATTGATGTAGTACGACAATGTAAACCAGCGATCTCTTGATTCGGAGCGTTAAACAACTGTGTGTGATAAAAGTTGTTTTTCTTATTTTTACCTTGAACCACAGATCGTTATTTCATTAGCTGGGTGGTAATTTAGTGAAGTAATCTCAAAAAAAATTAAAAAAAAGGTTTGCAGAGCCTACTTCTCGAAACCGCAGCTTATCTTCTCAAACAAAGATCCTAATTTATTCAAAGATACTTACGACGATGGCACAAAGCTTCAAAACAAGAGGTAGTTCATGTGGCAACATGGGTCAACACAGTCGAAAAACAAAGGACTCTGGACCGGGATACCGTTTTGGTAATGATTACAACTCAAACCAGTCAGTTGAATTGTTCGCATGGCCAGAGCCGTTTCAAAACTGTTTGAGAAGGCATCTTATCCATCAAAATTTAATCATCTGGCAGTTACAAGGCTTATGCCTGCAATGATGACAGATGGGGTGGCTTTGGAAATAATTAGTCATACAATCTCATCTAAATTGGTGGGCTCTTGCCTTGTAGTCGTGAGCACATCAAAGAAAGCATATCAAACCAAACTGTGGAAACAATGACCACAAAGCGCATGGGCCATATCGATGGACACCCAATCATGTATGCCTGGTGTTGGCTTCATGGTTGGGGCGGTGGGCTTTGGATCCGAGGGTCCCGAGTTCAAATCCTGCTCAGCTGTTGAATTAATACCAGGTGGGGTTAACTCGGCCTGTCATCCTTCTGAGGTCGGCAAAATGAGTGCCAGCTTGTTGGTATCCTGTGTCAGAGTGGCGACCCGTCCAGGATTGTGCCCAATAGCCAAGGAGACGGCTTAGGCAGCACCAACGCTCAGCACAGAGTATGGTCCCAATCTCCTCCTCCTCCAATCATATGCTCAAAATGTTATTTTCCCTGCAAAAACGCCCTTTTCTGTTGACATAGTCGAGGCTCGTGGAAGAGTTAGTACACTGAATAGATCAGGACGCAACAGCCAAAAACAGGACGCAAAACACGCATGCATGGGGTGGCCAAAAAGGGAACTGAAGGAAACTCCAAGGAGGGAAAACTGGAAAAATAGGAGCAGAGGGATTTGGGTGGGGTTAACGAGGGTAGAAAAGATCATGGTTTTGGATTGGGAACGATTTGAGATGGTGGTCCCTTATTCACGGGTTTGTAGATTACGATGGGTAATGTGACCCTTGACATTTCAACACAACATGGCTGTATATAAAGGAGGACCTGAATGTCATACAACATTGCAACATTGGTAAACACAAGTGGGTCAAGAAAGCAATTTCACAAGGTCCACATGGCAGAATAATTTTCAGCTCAGATATCCTTCAAGGAGATGACTAAAGAGATATTTACATAATCACTCATGTAAAGAAAGTGCAATTTTGGAGGAAATCTCCTCTGGAGAGGATTGATACATATGCAATGAGAACGGCACTTGGTGGAGCGCATACCTCTGCAAGGCTGAACGGTTTATGTTTTGTATCCAACTGTTAGGCTGGATCTGCATCCGGACCCGCACCAAAATCGAATCGGCTTGTTCTTGTCATCTACCCAACTCATCCACAAAGTTTGTCAAAATCCATCCACAACTTTTTGAAATATCATGCCACATTTCTGTTTTGGCCCAATCTCTCAATAGTGACGAATCACTTAAGAAATGACAACATTCTCATATCCGGATCCGGGTTTCTGAGGTTTCTGTGGAAGAATTCCTCGCCTGAGTTCAACAGGGGCAATAGATATAGGAGACCAGTCCTGAAGTTAGATGGCTGCTTGCAGTCCCTGCCAATCTGCCCGAGTAAACTGCCAGACTCGCCGGCATTGTGGTAGCTCTCTGAGAATATCCAGAGGGATGTTGACCCTCACAAGCATATAAACAGATGAACCAATTGGAGCAGGGGGAGAACATGAGACATTTGTGGGGAAGTTTGTCATTACAAAGTGTAGAAGGGAGCTTCAAGCTTTTGATTGATGAATCAATTCAATGACCTAAGATGCAAGTTTTGTTCAAATTTCAAGTCAATCAAATGAATGTTAACGATTTTATGTGACTGTTTAACCCAATTTTTTAATTGGCCCACTCCATATTTTCATCATAGAGATTTGTTGAAAATTTGATGATATGAGCTCGAATGGTAAAAATAAGTTATGACCAACACGCACGCACGCACACACGCATGCTAGGGTGCATCAAACGCCCCCTTTTTTTGCAAAAGTTTGAAAAACATAACGGCGATAGGACAGATGTGTTCGAATACATGAAAAAACATTTCACATTTTTTTCAGAATTTTCGGTCATCATCTTGGGGGTCCACATCGGGGTCAAAATTCAGGCACGCAGCTCCTGCACATTTTTCAGAATAAGCGTTATTTTTCACTGTATAATGATCAAAACTTGTATCTGGTGGTGAAATAATTCTGACATATCGATGTACTGCTCCTTTGGTGATGTTCCAGTGATATAGAGCCAATCAAATTTTCCGGGAAATTTGCCGGAGAAGCGGGAAACTGGTGATTTTGCCAGAAAAAAAAACAACAAAATAGTAACAAATGCCTCGGATCTGTCAAATTCACGGCTTTATTACCCAGAATTATGTATATTCATATCAAGGTACTCGTATAATATCATTAATGATCAAGTTTCAAGCGTTTCCAGAGATTCGGATCCTCTTTCCTGTCATTCTCAGTGACTTGTTGCACATTCTGAAAGTGTTATTCAGACCTAGCTGCACCGAGACAGTCCGTTCCGAGTTTTATTAGACGTTCAGCCGCATCATTAGTTACATTGAGTGCTTTGGTTTTAGATTTTGAATCCACATAGACTGGAAGTGTTGCCCACTCACTCACTTCATACGTTAAGAATGAATCGTCCAGTTCAAGTTCTCGGAACACAATCCAATAATTAATCAACCGAGACAAAGTCAGATAGGCTAGATGTCAAGGGAATGTCCTTGGGGAAGTGAGGCTTTCCGAAGTCTGTACCAAAGCGCCCAATAGGCAATAGTCCAAGTTCCTTTGTCCAAACTTTTACAGTCCAAACTGTCCAAATCGTCCAAACTTTTACATTCATGATCTGCCACGAGTCCAATTCTCCGGGAAAACACAATTTCCAGGAAAAAATACCATTTTCCGGGAAACTGTGCCAACAAATTACAAACCAACCATGTTACAAACATCACCAAAGGAGCAGTACATTGATATGTCAGAATTATTTCACCACCAGACACAAGTTTTGATCACTATACAGTGAAAAATAACACTTATTCTGAAAAATGCGCAGGAGCTGCGTGCCTGAACGTTGACCCCGATGTGGACCCCCAAGATGATGACCGAAAATTCTGAAAAAAAAGAATGGGAATGTTTTTCATGTATTCGAACATATCTGTCCTATTGCCGTTATGTTTTTCAAACTTTCGCAAAAAAGGGGGCGTTTGATGCACCCTAACGCGCGCACACACACACACACACACACACACACACACACACACACACACACACACACACACACACACACACACACACACACACACACACACACGGAGGTGGCGCCGCCTCCTCCTTGCCTGAGATGGAAAGGTCCAAGGGGCGTGCCGAATACAACGACTTTGATGGGAGTGAGAACCAAGCCGAGGGTGGCAGCTTTGGTGAGGCCAAGGGTCGTGCAAGCGGCGCCCGGAGTTGCCTCGATCAACATGCGTTTGGGACGCAGCCTGGTCTTGCGGCTTGTTGGGTTTTGCAGATTCCATCCGGCCAAGAAAAGATAAGACCAGGAAGGAAGAGACCGAGACCAAATTAAAGTGGGACCGTGAGTGGAGATGACGACCGATGGCAGCAGGGCATCATGTCCGAGCGGGCAGCCATGTCCCCGGTTGGGATCGGTCCTACCCTGGCGTACCTCGGAGATTACACGGGAGGTAGCACGGATCTACATAGTTTGCGGAGGGGGAAATGAAGCCCGGATAAGGAAACAGCTTTGTCCATAAGTCGTGATTCCTTGCTGGGGTGAAGATGGATGCTTGGGGACCAGAGAAGGCTCCATTTAGTCGTAAAGACTGGCAAGTGGAGATAACGACCGGTGCTGGCAACGCTTACATAAGCAAACATACATGAATCGTGATTACATACACACACCTCTATATATATATATATATATATATATATATATATATATATATATATATATATATATATATATATATATATATATATATATATATATATATATATATATATATATATATATATATCTCATTCTAACCACTGACTGACTTGATATTAATGTTCGGTACCTTCCACGTGACGTAGAAAACTGAAAGTTTCCTTGTTGATGGACATGAAAGCAGATATATCGGCGAAAAAAGAAAAGAAAAAAATGCAAGTAAGCGAGCCGAGATAATGGGAAAGCACGGTGATTTCACGTGCCACCGGACATCGAAGCCAATACACTGGGAAAATCACAGAACTGTCGAAAAGTGTCCTTAAATTAAAATATAAATAAATGAAAAAAAAAAAACTCAATTGCAGATGAATTGCACAGTTCGTTATTGCTTACAATGTGTAAGCATACCCCACCAGTACTGTACACACACACACACACACACACACACACACACACACACACACACACACACACACACACACACACGCACGCACGCACGCACACACGATTGCAAAACACCGTCTGACCACTGCGCGGGCAGGCATACTAAGGATAGCTGCAGGACCACAACCACAAACAATTGCCCAAACTCTTCAGACTCTTATATGGTTTACAAGTAATGTGTCATCCATTTAATACCTCATAAGACCAAACGAAATGGAGATTTGTTGCATCACAAATAATGATCAGGCATGTACAAAACCATATAACTGCCTTAAACACCAATGTCAGTTGTAAACATACTGATAAAGCATGACATCACAACTTGTGCCATCTTGTTTGACCCCACATATGATGCCAGTTAGGATGTAGTTACAGCTGACATCGTGATATGGTTTACATAGCATTTAAGGCACTTCACTTGGCTTGAGTAGAATAACGACCAGACATACATGAGTTCTTCATATTATCCTGTCCCCACTCATGCTAGGTGTAAATTGATACCAATGAAACGGTTCCAATATTCGGGGGCTTGTTGACTCAAAATAGAGATTCATGGGAACTCCACCCTTCTGCATTGTATTCCATATTCCATTCCATGGGGACCATACTCTGTACAGAGCATCGGTGCTGCCGAAGCAGTCTCCTTGGCTATTGGGCACAATCCTGGACAGGTCGTTTCACACAGGATACTCGAATGGCGAATGACTCGATCATCCCAGCAAGCTGGTACTCATTTTGCCGACCTCAGAAGGATGACAGGCCGAGTCAACCCCACCTGTTATTAATTCAACGGCTGAGCAGGATTTGAACTCAGGACCCGATCACATCTGAAATTTCGTATTGTGTATTTTTGTTTGCAGATGAACAGCAACGACCAGGACGATTCCTGAACTTGTCAAACCAATAAATAAACAAGTAGCGGTACGTTCAAAGTACACCACCCCCCATGCCAAATAAATAAATAAATCCTCCAGCACGCGGCATTGCCGGGGCGTCAGCAATGCTGCCGTGCAACACGTGGAGATGGAATTGGGAGGGAGTGGTGTACTTTTGAGGTAAATATGTACAAATGATCAACCAAAAATACCCATTATAATAATTATGTAGCTTGATCACCGTCGTGTCCAAATATCAGCTTCCGAGCTCAAAATGTGCCTGAGATATTGCCAGGATGAAAAATAAAATAAAAAAGTATTTAATAAATCAATTAATTGAGTCATCAAACACTGAAAAATACCGTTTTTGCCAAAGAACATCTTCACTTTTGTCCCAAAATTTCAGATTCCGAGCTCAAAAGGTGCCCGAGATATTTCCCAGATGAGAAAATAAATAAATAATAAACGGGTAATTATTAAGTAATTAATTTATTAATCAAAAAATAAGAAATACCGGCTGAGATATCGCCCGGACAAACAAACAAACAAGAAAACAAGCCAGTCGGCGACGAGGGATCCGCTAGGATCGAAGCGCTGGATACGATGCTTTTCATTCTGACCAATCCACCGACGAAGATTCATTGCCAAGACGTATTGGTTCACATACAATTGTTCCTCTGCTTGGCAAGATTTTTCCAATTGCGTATTTTGCCAACTGGCACTCCTCACAGGACTACCATTTGAAAAATAAAACCTAAATCAAAAATCGGCTCGAGTAAAATTTTCTAAATATCTCGAAGTGTTTAATTCCGAAGTCTCGTTTCTCCACATTCAAAACTGTACGACAAGTATTAAAAATAGTGAACGTAGGTCGAGAAAAAGTATTTTTTCGAATTTTGCCTATTTCAGCCCCGACACCCTTGGTGATCGAATCTGGAAAAATGCTGCGGTTCAATTTTGTAGTAGTTATTAAACTCTATCCATACACCGAATTTGAACGTTCTGCCGTCGACGGTTTCCGAGGTCAAGGTCACTTAACATATTCCCTGGTTCACCACCTTTCCGCATTCGGAGGGCTGCCATTCGGAAACTCTGAGAGATAGAGGAACGTTATGCTGTCGCGATAACTAGATGGGGATGCTAGGAATAGGCAGGAGTTGGTCCGGTCGCTCTACCTATCATAGAAGCCGCACTACTTCAGTTACCGTTTGGGTTCTTAAAACGCGGTTTTTCGGCCGCTGCACAGCAACGGGTGGTTGCTTAGCACCGAAACTCAAACGCGCACACTCCCAGCCCATGCGGCACCTGTTCGCCAAGTTTCATCGAAATCGGTTTGCTGGTTTGTGCTGTGGAGCCTCGCGTTGCAGACAGACACACACACACACACACACACACACACACACACACACACACACACACACACACACACACACACACACACACACACACACACACGGAAAACCCAACAATAAGGGATATTTAGCGAATCCCAGCAGAGTGAAAACTGAGTGCACTCCCTTCCTTCGGTGCCCGGCGATGGCGTCACACATTGCCTGGATATGGAATTGGGAAGGAGCGGTGTGCAACAGGTCTCACTTGAACCATAGTTCCTCATATAAAGGGATTAAGCCTGAAACATGTTGATGTAAGTAAGCTTTTGTAATTCAGGGATGATCATGCATAACACAGATAGTTTCCATCATACTTGTCACATAATCCAAGACTGCTGCAACAGGAAACATGTACGGGACCTTTTTCACGACCAGACGTCATGCATTTTAACGCAAACTAGGGTTTACGACCAAACTTAAACCAACAAGCCTTGGCTTGTCAAGACACGACCCACAGCACCACATCCAGAGGATATCTCTTTAATGTCCTGAGTCATCTTGCCTTGAACACTGTTGTGTAAGTAGTCCTATCACAAAAAAAATGTCTCCATTAAGTGCAGCAAGGTGGTCATCAGGCTCCCCGCATCTTCAGCACTAAAGACACATCCCTTTTATGACAGAATTTTTTCAAGTACGATAATCAATGAAGTGTAAATATCAAACGCCGCAGTAAACATTTATAGTATGCGTCAGGAGTCATCTATTTTCATACTGGCGGTGCTTTGAAGGGTTCTGTTAGGCAAGAAAGCGACGGCATCCAAAATGTCAAACAAATATCAGCCGCAGCGTACCGCTGGCTTCGATAACTGAGCCAAGGGCAAAGGTGCTCGAGGAGAGGAGCAAAGTTACAACGCATTGCAAACAGGTAGTGGAGAACAAAGCAGGATGCCAGATATGATATGAAACAGTTACAAGGAAATGACAGCACAACTGAATTTATTGAAACAAGCAAACCATTAAGGAGACAAGGATGCAAGAATGAAAACATTACTCGACCAGCCATGGATGGTTTTTTTTAAAGCTTAATTTTTCATTTAAGTGGCCAATGCACTGCAACAACTTTATAACCCCCCCCCCCCCCACCGCCCCAACCCCACCTCAAAAAAGAAAATCAAATATTTCATCTCTGATCAACTGAAAATCCGTCCAACCATCTATTGGGACGATACTCTGTGCAGAGCATTGGTGCTGCCAAAACAGTCTCCTGGGCTGTTGGGCACAATCCTCGATGGGTCGCCACTCCGACACAGGACACTCAAACGGCTCAATCATCCCAGCAAGCTGGTACTCATTTTGCCGACCTCGGAAGGATGACAGGCTGAGTCGATCCCACCTGGTATTAATTCAACAGCCAAGCAGGATTTGAACTCAGGACCCGAGAATCTCAAGCCTACCACCCCAACCATTAAGCCAACACCAGGCATAGCTAGCCGATAATCAAGAGTCCCCAAAGGTTTATATGTCGACTTGGATTGTTTTTAGCACCATCTGCTCCAGATACAACTGCAAAATAAAAACATTGTTTTTTTTTTGTATATTTGTGGAAATCACCCCCAAACGAGGCCTAAAGCCACTTGAGGTAAGGGGCTGAGGGAAGGTGAGATGAAAGTAAGGATAAAGCAAACCAAAATAAAAGAAAGGGAAAAATAACAAGAAAACATCCAAGCCACAGGAAGTCGCAGAAATCAGGTAAAAAATTTTGCTTTCAATCCACTTGCTATGAACATCAAATATTCCGTCATGTGACGGATGTTTTGCATGAAACAAACTTATCAGAGGTCATTGACGATTTACCAACAGTAGTCGTCATTCATAATAATGTGGTTTATAGTATTCAGAGTTCAAATTCTAGCTGTGTTTCCGGATCCTGCCACAAATGTCCATTAGCATCTGACCATGCAGTTACATTTTTTCATCTCAATCTCTTATTTACAAGCAACACAGCCACAGGAACTATAATGACACTGGAAAACTAAACAAGCGGTAGGAATGCCAAGATTACATGCTCGATTCACAAAATTGAGGATTTCAAAAGACCAAGGAAACTTCCCTCACCCACCCACCCCACAGATAGAACCCGCACGACTATAATGACCCCAAGAGATGTGAGACTCAAATTAACACACAGCTGATCAGCAGATACAGAGCCGGGAATGGGCACCCCGGCATTATCAGATGGGCTTCAATCCAGCTGCCGGCTCACATCTCTGTTAACCAGGGGTAAGCAATGCTTTGGGCTAACATCCATGAACACGATAACTTCGTCCTTTCATCCCGTTCCAGCAGCTTCACTCCCAACTCTCAGCATCTGAACGGCGCAATTATAACCCACTCAGTCACCCGTAAGCGTTGTGGCATTCAGAGCTGGCGAGCCTCGGCTTGGATCCGAACCACAGGGCCAGCTAGCAACATCCGAATGACTTGTAGAATAGGAGGTAAGGGGCCAGGGAGGTTAAAAGGAATGAAGAAAGATAAATGTGTTTCCCTCAACTTCTACTTCACATATATCAATTATAAACATACAGCATGATGTCAATGTAGACAGAAACATGCAAACCGATTTGCAACAACCAATAGATGACCGACACCGTACTTGCAGTGAGAAGACATAAATTATTTGTCAAACTATGAATAAGTCTTCAGTCCGCTTTATCTTGTGAGCTGTCTGGAACAAACTTCAGATTTTTTTTTAATCATCATCATCATCATCATCATCATCATCATCATCATCATCATCGTGATTATTGTTGTACGATTCTTCTCGGAGACTGATGTTATGAAGGCAGATACTTTGAGACCAAATAGGTCTCTGTTCCATCTCCTGAAACCCAACCACATGTGGAGATAGCAGTCAACAACAGCAGCTTACACACACACACATACACACACACACACACACACACACACACACACACACACACACACACACACACACACACACACACACACACACACACACACACACACACACACACACACACACCAGTTGTATCAGGTGAGCTGGTGAATTTTTCTCGCAACAAAATGAAATGGAAAAGCCACAGTCATCTCGAATGATTTTGGGGGATGGGCTCGGGGGAGTGGGGGAAACATATGAGAATCGTGGAAGGGAAGAAATTGACACCATTTCGAATGATGAGATTGGAGAGGCTTATAACAGAGAGTAAGGTGGGACTTGAGGGGGTTGAGGGAAGGTTATAAATCTTAGTAGGTGGGGGGTAGAGAGGTATACATCAGGCAGGCGGTTATGAGTGGGCTGGGAGGCACACACGTTCCTAGCCCAAATTGCACAAACACTTTGGAAAGACAAACAGACTGCAGCAGCTTAAGTAAACAGAATGTCGGGAGGTTTCCTTTGATCAGATAAAGTTCTGCAGAGACAAGAATGGTGGAAAAAAAAAATCCTGTCATGACTGTTCCATCACACAAAGATCTGACCTTTATTGGTTCATCGGTTTTGTCTGACTGCCTTTCATCTGATAGTGTCGCTGCAGCACCATTGTCATAACCTGCTGCACTGAAGCAAAGGATAGTTTGGAATTTGAACTGGAGACATAATTTCCAAACCGACACCTCTCCACCATCACAATTTAAAGCCACATCCAAAATGGCCTACTGGAAGATGGTCTCGACTTCAAAATTCCCGCTCGTCTATCAATGAGTGTCAGCAGAACATCAAGGCCCAGCAATGAAGGATTTTCTGATCCTCAATTCTCTCCCTATTTGGGTGTAGATATAGCCCGAAAGCAGTGCTGTGAGTATGGTTCGCCACTTCAAAGGCTGCCACAATGCCAGGCAAAGCAGAGAGAGCTTAAACAATCATACCCTCCCTTCTGCATGCTGGGGTTATGTTACAGACGCTGGAACACTTATCTGGCTCCACTCACTACGCCTTACCCAGGGGGCACATGCGCAACTCCCTGAGCCACACACAAGGCTGTTCATGCAAAATTAGGTCTATCTCCAAATAAAAAAATGCACACCTTCAATATCACCACATACATCACACATTCCATTGTTCCAAGTGTCTGTGCAAAGCAAGCTTCAGCAATAGTCAAGGGTTAACCGAAGAGCGTGACTGCAAAAGGGCCCCATAAGCACAAAGTACGTCGGGTGTCCTCAAATAGTCTCGACACTGCAGTTGTGTTCTAACTTAGTTGTACAATTGATCACGCAACGCATAACCCCCAATTTCCCCTCTCATTCTTCACCAAATCACTTTTACCCACCAATGTCAATTCTCGCAAACGAACTGTGAAACTAGTAGTTTTTCGCATTTACGAAAGTCTCAAAGGCATGCAACAGATTCTGGGATTTATCTTGATCTGATTACAAAAGTCATCATCGCCTCCCAAAAGGAAGGACACTTTTCATCATTTTACAACAGGAAATGACCTTATAAACTCGTAGGAACAGAATCTGAGAGACTATCTGCACGATGAGACGATCTGCACGCATATGCCAACTGAAAAGATTTTCAAATCAAAGAAGCAACAAAAAAGAGGTACAGGCGAGAGAAGTCCCGAAGGAAAGAGCAACACATGGATATGGAGTCTAAGTGGCAAAAAGTCGATGCTCCAAGTTTTCAGACTCATTGGACAAGTCAGCTGAGTTGCATCACTGGATCAAAATTAGGAGACCAGTATGATTCGTGCGGTTTGTTCTCGGGGACATGAAAGTGGCAGCGTAAGGGGAATACAAGCTGATGATTGACTTCACAACAAAGCTTTATGTGGACAATGCCAAACACACAAAGGGAAACGGAAGCATTACATCATTCAAAAGAAAGCAGAACCAAGCATCAATGAAGCGGTCATGAAAGCGCAAGTTTTATTCTGCCAGTTCATAGCTGAGCATAATCCGACCATAACTGTCTTGGATCATCAAATAAAACTTGTGCCCATTCTTTTTATCAACAGTAAGACCGCACAGCAGTTCAGGTATAAAAGAACAAAAAGAGCATCATCCATGAAGTTACTCACACCAGTGTTGGTTGCAGAAACGGATGACACTCCATCATGACCGAGACGTCCAACAATCAGAAAATATGAAGTCAATCATTTTGGTGAGAGTGCTTGGAGATGATTGCCCTGTTGGCTGAATTTTGAACGTTCCCGTGTGTATGTAATATTGGCATCACTGTGACAGTTATCACTTAATCTTGGTTTAATAATCAGAAGATTGAAGGTTCGACTCCTGCATGGCTTGCTGGTTTATTACTATTCTATTATTATACGGTTATCATTTACATCACCTACATTGCCTCATCAGCAATGTTTTCAGTTCATTAATTGCTAATATTTGTGTTATAATTCACATACTATTACTGTAAACATGTTGGTATACACCATCGAACAACGGATCGTCATGCACAGTGTGTAGATTCCATTATTATCCAGGATCGGTGGCGTAATGGTTAGAGCGTCCACTCTGAGTCTGGGAGGGCAGTGCTTCAAACCCTGACCGAGTCATAACAAAGACTTAAAGAATGGTACATGCTGCTTCCTTACTTAAGGCTCAACATTTAAAAAGGATGTAGAGCACAGACAAACAACCAGAAGTTGATAATATCAAAAGCATTGATGGGCCTAATGGCCTCTTCCTGTGTTAAAGTTTCTTGAAAGGGAGCTAATATCGATATATATATATATATATATATATATATATATATATATATATATATATATATATATATATATATATATCGATATACTTATAAATGTATATATCTACATACATACAGCTCTGGAAAAAAATTAAGAGACTACTGCAAAATTATCAGTTTTTCTGGTTTTACTATTTATAGGTATGTGTTTGAGTAAAATGAACATTTTTGTTTTATTCTATAAACTACTGACAACATTTCTCTTAAATTCTGAATAAAAATATTTTCATTTAGAGCATTTATTTGCAGAAAATGACAACTGGTCAAAATAACAACAAAGATTTAGTGTTTTCAGACGTCAAACAATACAAACAAAACAAGTTCATATTCATTTTTAAAAAACACAATACTAATGTTTTAACTTAGGAAGAGTTCAGAAATCAATATTTTGTGGAATAACCATGATTTTCAATCACAGCATTCATGCGTCTTGGCATGTTCTCCACCAGTCTTTCACATTGCTGTTGGGTGACTTTATGCCATTCCTGGCACAAAAAATCAAGCAGCTCGGCTTTGTTTGATGGCTTGTGACCATCAATCTTCCTCTTGATCACATTCCAGAGGTTTTCAATAAGGTTCAGGTCTGGAGATTGGGCTGCCATGACAGGGTCTTGATCTGATGGTCCTCCATCCACACCTTGATTGACCTGGCTGTATGGCATCGAGCATTGTCCTGCTGAAAAAACAATCCTCAGAATTGGGGAACATTGTCAGAGCAGAAGGAAGCAAGTGTTCTTCCAGGAAAACCTTGTACGTGGCTTGATTCATGAGTCCTTCACAAAGACAAATTTGCCCGATTCCAGCCTTGCTGAAGCACCACCAGATCATCACCGATCCTCCACCAAATTTCACAGTGGGTGCGAGACATTGTGGCTTGTAGACCTCTCCAGGTCTCTGTCTAACCATTAAACGATCAGGTGTTGGGTAAAGCTGAAAATTGGACTCATCAGAGAAGATGACCTGACTCCAGTCCTCTACGGTCCAATCCTTATGGTCTTTTGCAAACCTCAGCCTGGCATTTCTTTGCTTCTCAATGATGAAGGGCTTTTTTTCTAGCTTTGCACGACTTTAGGCCTGCCCCTAGGAGCCTGTTTCGAACCGTCCTCGCCGTGCACTTCACCCCAGCTGCCGTTTGCCATTCTTTTTGTAGGTCACTTCATGTCATCCTACGGTTGTTGAGTGACATTCGAATGAGTTGGCGGTCATCCCGGTCAGTGGAAAGTCCTTTTCGCCCTCTGCCAGTCTGTAGCTTTGTTGTCCCGAATGTCTGCTGCTTGACCTTGTTCTTATGAGCCGCCGTCTTTGAAATTTTAAGGATGGAAGCAACGTGACGCTCACTGTATCCCTCTGCCAGTAAAGCCAGAATTGAACCCTTCTTTTCCTCACTCAAAACTTTTCTTTTCAACTCTTTTGGCATGGTCAATAGTTATTTTTTTGATTCCAATTACTTTTGACGTACTACTAGAACTGTTTTTGCCATCCAGCTGGTCCTATTGCAAGAGGATAGTGATGACCACAGCAGTGGTTTTTATACTTTTCCTTGTTAAATAAGATTCGGTTCAGGTGATCACCTAGTCAGTACCTCACTAAGTAGAATGAGGTTTGCTTGTGTTGGAATTCAACAGAAACTGGAGTGGAATAGCTGCTATACATGTAGAGATGCTGATTTAATTTTTTTTTTGGAGTGGTCTCTTGTTTTTTTCCAGAGCAGTATATATCTATATGTCTATAAATGTATATATCTATATCCATATATATATATATATATATATATATATATATATATATATATCTGTAAATGTATATATCTATATACATTTATATCTATCATATATCTATGAGGGTGGTCCAAAAACAGCAAAAAAATCAGATGTTGTCTCCACAAGCCTTAAATTATTCCACTATGATTCAATAACGTGCACAAAAAATTTTACGTTGATCGGAGGTGATTTAGAGGTCGCTCCATATGATGACTTTTAGTTTCATGAGTTGGTTAAATTAGGGTATGGTCAGATACGATTACGGGTACTTCTGGATGTCCAAGGTGGAAATGGAGTGCATTTTCGAACTCTATGGGGTCGATTTACTCTAAGAAATGACTGCACCGACATTGAATTCACTACCATTTCGAAAATATGACCTAAAACAAGATTTATCATTACTGGAGTTGAGTAACTAATCCTACTCATTTTGATATTTTCTAATCTATAATTAATTTGTTGTCCGTCTAAACATTTCTAAGAGTAAATCGACCCAACTGAGTTTGAAAATGCAGTCCATTTTCACCTAGGAAGTTCAGAAGTGTATGAACTGAAACTCTGGACAGCCTCACCACCCGTCCTTTATAGATCCCGTGGTGCGGGGTGGGAGGCCACCCCGAAGCGATGTGTCGTCACCCGAATCGGGCACTCTGATTGGGCCCGGACCACTGCGTGGCCCGGTCGTGATGGCCGGAAGCGGCTCCACTACACTTCCAGCAAGATAACTCCAAGCTGCGGAATCGTCTCGCTCCGAGCCCCATGATATGAATCGCCCCGCACCGAACTCCGCACCATGAATTGTCTTGCACCGATCTTCCGGATCGTTCCCCAGCGACTGGCCGAGGGTTGTGTCGGCCCTGCATGTCCGCCCGGGCATCCCCGATTAGTGCTGATCAATGCCTGCTCCGCAATGCGCCACACAGCCTGAGCAATCCGAACTGCACAGCACGCCTCTGCCTCATCGCGGCTTCGCTGGGCGGAGAGGAGAGGAGACGTCTGCCGTCCATTGGGAACACCCGCGGCCACCAGTGAAGACCGGCGGTAAGGTGTTCGGGCAAACCCATGCACAGACACGACCAAAGATGTGTTACTCATGCCCCGTTCTGTATGATAACAAGGTGTCCCGAGCTAAGCACAGGTCCACTTTCGAGCATGTTCCGTACAGTACATGCGGATCTGCCATGGCCCACGTGGTCAGTGCTCGCCCGATTCTGCTATCGTGTGTGCAGAGCCAACCCCGATCTGTGTCAGGAATTGAGGGGAACGATCGGATATAATAATTAGATGGAGGTTTGGAATGAAAAAGAATATAGATACAAGTATCAGATGGAGAAATGGAGGGAAAAAGAGGATGCTGATATAATTAAATCCAGAAATGGATTGAAAAGAACGCGCCACCCGTATCTTGCACACTTGTGTCTTGTACAATGTGGCGTGGTTGTTGTTTTTCTATTATCGGCCTCTTACGATGTAGTTATTGGCACCAAGCTGCCAGCCCGCTCTCGCCGATACTGGGTCATTTGCTTCTGTGTTGTAAAAACAACATCCGTGCAGCCTCTTTAAGGGATATTTGTTTGCATGCCTTTTCAATGCAACCAGCAATCTCATCCCAGATCATTGGAAACATCAGACTATCATCTTGAACTTGCGGCAGAGGTTCCTTCGAAAGTATCACTGTATCCTCGCAGATGCGCTGTCAATGCTCGTATAGGGTTGTTGCGGCTTTCTATTCCCCTCCCCCGGCCGCGGCACGTGCTGGCTTCCGCAAGGACGCATACGTTGAGGGTGTGGCTGCAGTTTTTACAGGCGGCTGTCTGAGTGTAGTGTCTGCTTTGATTTATTTCAGGAAGAAGAGGAAAAGAGTAGGAATGAAGATGGAGATATAATCAGACCTAACTAAGGGATCCACACAACACATTGTCCCGTTGTCCCGCTAAACAAAAGGGAAGGGACTATCTGAACTCCCATTAATGGAATAACTGTCTAGGGACTGCTTTATGATGGTTGCTATTGCTTTGAAGGGATGCGGTTCCCAGAACCGCAACAATATATATATATATATATATATATATATATATATATATATATATATATATATATATATATATATATATATATATATATATATGATATACAGGGTGTCCCAAAAGTCACCTTGGGATTTATAAATGAAATAACATTTGTTTTTTTAATAATTTGTTTTTCTTTTCTTTTCAGAATTTAGATTAACATTTGGAAATTACTCATGGAAAAATTCATAACTGAACAAAGAACCAAAATCGTGGAATTTTATTTTAAATTTCATCGATCAATTATTCTTACCCAAAGAGCATGGACACCGAATAATTTCGCAAAATTCAAAAATTTCTTGGCCATCACGTTCTCCTGATTTGACACCTCCCGATTATTTTCTTTGGGGTTACCTAAAGGATCGTGTATACATCAATAACCCCCGTAAAATTCAGCAGCTCAAGGACAACATCTGTGCAGAAATTTGAGGGCTGCAGCCAGAGTTATTGTCCACTGTTATGGAAAATACTGTCGAAAGAGCCCGTCTCTGCGAAGCCGAAAATGGAGGACATCTAAACTGCATCATTTTTCATAAATAAAGCAAATTTATCTCCATTTTGTAAATTTTCTTTTGGTGTAAAAATAATCATAAATTATTAAAAAACAGAAATGTTATTTAATTTCTATATCCCGAGGTGACTTTTGGGACACCCTGTATATCTGCAGTGTCTGTCATGTGTTGCTACTGAACTACTCCCTAAAACTTTTGTGAAACCATACCAAACTTCCATGGTACATGTGTGTTTGTGTGTTTCTCCTGTGTGTTTCCTGTGTGTTTGTCCCAAGGGTATTTTTTTAAAAAAACAATTTTTTTTCAAACAAATCTTCAACTTAACTTGCTAATAAAAATGTATTATCACGAATATTACAAATAAATTTTCAAAATAAATGTTTGAAATCTGCTTTGTGTAAATCATGACAACATGGCAACTTACATACTAATCCTCAGTTAAAACAAGCTGGTTTCTTGAGCGATGTGTAGCGAATTGTTTTGAATTATGTGGTGCTGACATGGAGGTGAGGTGTTTTTAATAACATGGCGTTATGTGGTGGTGATGCGTTTGTAATAATGTATAATATAGATATAATCTATATTAGTTAATACACCACGTGTACTTTTGTTAGATGGCATAATTAAATGGTGGACACTGGAACTCGTGGTTAACTGGGTGGCGTTCATACCACAACGTAACTGTACCACAACGTTAATTGTGAGCAGTGGCCCCAGGTCCGGCCCTTCCGAGGACAAATGGGGATTACACCCCCTCATAATACACTCGGTACCCGTGGTGGTTATAATATATATATATATATATATATATATATATATATATATATATATATATATATATATATATATATATATATATCTTCTCTCACACACACACACACACACACACACACACACACACACACACACACACACACACACACACACACACACACACACACACACACACACACACACACACACACACACACAGTGGTGACAACATTTTAATGCTAACCTGCAGTCATAGTGAAATATGTTGCTAGTTTGCAATGAGAGCAAGACACCACAGCATTGATGAGTCATGTCATGCCTTTAAATCACCTTAACATCATAAATATCTGACTCCAACACTCCCTGATGGGGGGTGGGTGGGGGGGGGGGTCTGGTGAGGGAAAGACTGTGCTCGAGGGGGCTGCCATTGTAAATGACATGTATGCACCTTCGGTTGGAATTTGAAAGCACATAATGTATTGTGAATTCAACTGCACATTCACGAATGCCCAAATACCAACAGCTGCCGACTTGAATGAAATTGACTGCCGTTCAAGTTACCTTAAAATTGACTGCAGGTTTAAGGAAGTCAAATGCTGCTAAAATGAAATTGAACAACTGTTTTCGATATTTTAATGATCACATCAAGCAGTGTTCAATTTCAACTGAAATTGAATGATCATGCATCAAAATGAATGCCAAAAGATGAAAATGGTTGGGAAAACAGAAATTAAAACAGCCGGATTTGTCCATCTGTTTCTCTCTTTGCACCCACTGGTTGGGCAGCTGGCCTGACTACACCCACAATTGAAACTCAAGAAAAAAATCAAATCATATGTCTGCAATTTTGGTCACCACTTATAAAGCCTCAGGCCTTTGGCTTCATGCCTCTGTTGTACATTTGAAGACTGAACAACGCATCTTCTATCATTCATAAAGGTACGTTTTGAGGAAAGAAAGGTACGTTTTGATTACAACCCATGCAGAGGAAATTAGGTAATGCATTTTTTGTCCAGGTGCAATCAAGGCAGCTGTCTACTATACTCTGCCGAAAGAAAACTTTTGTTCTTATGCAAAAACACCAGCGAAAAAAATGGAAGGCTATTGCACGTAATTTTGGTTTTACCTGAGTTTTCAAGGCTGAATATTGTACAAATGCAGGATTTATAAAACAAGTTGTATTTCACATGTGCGTGGACATGTAATTCACATATTATGTGAAGGAAAAAAACATCCGTGGCAAATTGGAAGCAACAAAAAGCAGGTTGGTGGAAATAAAAAGTTGGTAAGAACAGAAAGTGGGTTTTATTTTATTTACTTATTTTTCCCAAACCTGGGAAAACGCCATAATTTGAGAGATTGTCAGCAAAAGAAAATCTACCGTAATGCTGAGATAGTTGTTTGTTGCCAAATAATGATAAGGAGGTTCCAAGGAAGAGAACTTCAAACTCGGTGATTGTGATGACAATATTAATTAATATGTAATGATCGATGTAAGAATGTCCTTTGCTTTTATGAGTGGTAGGAGAGGAGGACAGGGAGTTGGGTTCTGGAGAGGAGTGGTTTGGGAGCAAATATGGAACAGAGTTGGGTGAAGGAGGTTGAGATTTTGGGGGAGGGCAGGGGTTGTAGTGGGGGAGGATGAAGAGGGGATTTGATGCTTGGAGTGGGGAAGGGAGGTTGAGGACTTGGGGTTTGGGAGGAGGAGGGTTGATGACTTGGATTTGGGAGGGGGGCTTTCCTCCTTGGGGTTCATGAGAGTGGGGGGAGTTGAGTTGTTGAAGTCACATTTAACATTGCACAGATGTTCACCAGGTCCCTGCTAGTTATACATAATGTCCTTTTTAGTGGCATCAAAAATGGTTAATCTTAAATTGGATGAATCTAACCAAGGTCTTTTGTCAAATTGGAAGGTATATATTTTTTATGAATTGTGTCACAGTTGTATGTCCATGAGACTTGACAGGTGACAATCATTATCAAACACTTGGGGAATTCCCTTTTGAGTAAAAATGATACTTTTCCAAGAGTTTAACCTATTATATTTGGAGCAAAATGTAGGATGTCCTTCATACACAACCCTAGTTGTGTATGAAGGTCACATGGCAATCAAACTGGAGAGAGAGAGGAGAGAGAGAGAGACAGACAGGAAGAAAGACAAAATAAAAGGTCAGCCTGTTAATCTTCCCATCTGAACCTCTGGTCTGTGACGTGCAGATCAAAGGTTCTCGTCCTCTATCAAGTAGTACAAGCTCCATTATGAGCCTCAGATCACCATAAAAATAATGAAATTAATAAATGAAGCACATACGGTGAAGAAGAGGGAATTGGGGAAGGGCACTTATATTGCATATAATTCCATAATATTGATGGACATGATAAATATTTACATGCTCAACAGAGAAAGGTAATGGTTTTGAACTGGGATAATATACGTATTACATTTACAAAATGGCATATCAGAGCCCCCTTGAGTCTCTGTCCCTCTTGAAACCCTTTTCATCTTCCAATCCCCTTTCCCCCATACCCTTCTCTGCCCACCCCCCTTCCTTTCTTTTATTGCATCTTCTTGCTACATACACCCCCTTTCCCCCAAAACCACCTCCAACCCACAACTTTATAATGATCCCCTCACAGAATAGCTCTGAACAGGTTTAAAGGCGAGTAATATTGCAATATTAGTGCACAGTATTTAACCAGGTTGTATTTGATACTCCTTCCCCCTGTCACCCCCCCCCCATGCCCACTCCCCACAGTGCCTAAGACTCATTTTGCTTTGCGTGCACCCGCTAAGTCCACGTTAGAAGGTTCTGTACCACTCTATAAATGGCTACAATATCTGAGATTTCTCATTCGATACAATATATCTGAAATATCCAAAATTCAGTCCTTATCACATGTGAAAAAATTTCCATACGTGCAGTGCAGTACTGACTGTGCTCGATTTGAAATGTCTTGCAGTCAGACACACAGTGACCAATAGAGACAACATCAATAGATTGGCACAAATTCAGCGTGGGATGTACGAGGCATTGTTACATTTACTCAGTCGACTCTTGATACAATTAATTTATTTTGCTGTTCAGTCAATGACATTGGAATCTTGAAAAACGTTAATCATGCCCCCTCCCAAACCTCCACTCTCTGCAACATTCAACTCTCTCCCTGCACTCCTTATCATCGACCCAACAGGCTTCCCACTCTCACCCCACCTTGTCATTTTACCCCTCTTCACCCCTTCCCATCCTCCCTCTCCAGTCTCCACTACTCCCTCAACTCCCACTCACTCCTCGACACACCTTCCCTTTTCCTCCTTCTCCTCTGTTCAATTTAATTTCCCATTGCTAAATATAGCATTTCAAGAGAGTCACCTGCAACATGCATCTCCTTTGTTGAGTTTCCAAGCCAATGTGGCTTGAGGTTGGGTATGTTACAAGGATGAAGCCATTAGATTTTGGTGAAGATCCGGTTCCAGAAACTAGGATTTAAAAGTGATTCTTCACCATTGAGAGATGGGACCAAAAACGATATACAGCACAATATCTCAAACACTTGTGGATGAGTTATGACAAAGCTATGTGGTGGAGTTGGTTAAGTGACAAGAACGAGCTTATTCCATTTTGGTTCAGGTCCGGATCCAGATACAGCCTACTAGTGAGATGCAACACGTTAAACTGTTCAGCTTGGTGGAGGTATGTGCTCGATGGAAGTGTCATTCTACTTTTTCCTGTATTTCTTTCTTTATATCCCTTTCATTAATTAAAAATGTACACAATTCCTTCATTTCTGAGCCAATCCTCTTCAAATTTGGAATTGAGGTACTTTGATTCAATACACCCAGATTCTCCAGGCATCCAGATTTGACTCCAGGCATCCAAAAAACAAAAACATTACAAGAAAATGGGTGCCCCACCAGGCACTCGAAAAAAGAAAGTTAACGTGGAACCCTGATGTATATATTGTAACGTGGAAGGGGGGGTGGGTGGAATCCACAGCTAGACTGTGGTAAGTGTAACATTGTCCATGTGTCTCAAGTAGGTTAGAGTGCCATGTAACAGTGGACCTGTCAGAGCAATTCATTTTGGTACACGTGACACTGAGACAGTGTATGTAATTTATAGACAGTATAGTCAGGGTAATATTGTACTGTATTCATAAACAAACACCTTGTTTGTTGGTGGGGCCAGGTGAGGACTCACAAAAAACCCTCACAAAGGCACATGTGCCACGCAAGTGTGAAATGGCCGTCGCAATCTGGATAGCTGGCGTATCAGCCACGGTGGCATAATGTGCAGTAGGGCCCGGAAGCAGGCAATGGATTTATTACCTTGCGCTCCCGAAGCGAAAAACAGGGTTAAGCGATTGGTAGCGTACATAAGACGTAAGTCGTACGTTGTGTCTGCATTTTGTGAAGAGCATATATTGAAAACCTTTCAGGGGAGGAAATTGCAACTTCACCACATGTTCCATGACCATGTGACATAGCAGTCACTCTTTTGAGGTCAACATGGGCCAAAGGTCAAATTCTGAAATCCTCAATTTTCATCCGATTAACCTGAAATTTGAAGAGAACTTGCATATCAATTCACTGAATTTAACCACCAACTATTTTTGAGGCCAACATCGGCTGAATGTCAAAGATTGTCAATTTTCTTCTGATTAACATGAAATTTGAAGAGGATTTGCACATTTGGTCATTGAATTCAACTACCAATTATTTTTGAGGTCAACGTAGGCCCAAATTTCTGAAATTGTCACTTTTCATCCAATTGTCTTGAAATTTGAACAGGATTTTCATATCACCCTCCCTGAATTGAACCACAAATTATTTTTGAGGTCACCACAGGCTAAATTTCTGAAATCCTCAATTTTCATCTGATTGACTTGAAGTTTGAACAACATTTTCATCAAAATGACCATCATGTGTGATGTTGGTCTGGCAGCCACATTTGAAAAAAGGGTAAATCATAATAAAATGCAGCACTCTCCTCCCACCTCCCACCTCCCACCTCCCACCTCCCACCTCCCACCTCGCATCTCCCACCTCCCACCTCCCATATATATATATATATCTCTCTCTCTCTCTCTCTCTCTCTCTCTCTCTCTCTCTCTCTCTCTCTCTCTCTCTCTCTCTCTCTCTCTCTCTCTCTCTCTCTCTCTCTCTCTCTCTCTCTCTCTCTCTCACACCCCCTTCCTCACATCCATCCCTCCTGCAGTGTACAGCAACGTTTGGTGAGGTGTTGCTCTCCCCACCCCCACTCCTCGCTCTTCCCCTCTCCCTAGCCACCCTCCCCCCCCTCACCACTTTATTGACCAATCAGCGAAGCGACAGTGCTGTTGGGTAAAGTTGAGCATGACGGTGACAATCCGTGCATGTGTGCGCGTGAAGGGATGGAATGCTAGGAGGTTGGAGGAACATGTAGTGGGGGGGGGGGTGGGAAGAGGACAATAATGACTGACGGTTTAGTTTTAAATTTACGCCTTCCCCAGAGTGTAGCATGTAAGAATCTGATTCGGAGTGCGCCAACTGGAGGGGGGCAATGGTCGGTGCATGAATGCAGCAGTTGCTATCAGCACAGAGGTACATAGACAGCACACACGGACGTGGTACAAATGGGTAGATTTGGGTTTGTAAAGGGACTTTCCACAGAGGTGTGCGCGTGCCTGTTTTTTTTTTTTAATTTCTTCAACCATTTCGTCTGAGTGTTGACTTGAATGCTTAACTCACTTCGCAAGCACGCTTCAATCTATACAAGCTTCCAGGGCGATACCGTGGCTCAGTTCTCTGTGAGGACATCTCCGGAGTTTTGAAGGCAAAATAAATTAGAGGATTAGAACAAGTTCAAGAGAGAATTGAAAAATGTTTTCAGTGGCTTCAAAATAAAAAGCAATGAATCCCCACACCACAGCAGGATAGCCATGAGGTATGCATGTTCGCTCTAAGCTATCTCGCCTGGGTTTGAATCTCAACCCAACTATAAACTGTCATCCCTGTGTTTCACAGGCAGAGTGATTCATCAATGTGTGTGCCATCTCTCAAATGGATGTCAAACTCTCTCCAACCCCTCTCCCTCTCCCACACCCTCTCCATCTCACATCCCTCTCCCTATCCCACACCCCTTTCCCTCTCCCTCACCCAAATTTTCCTCCCCCTCTATCTATCCCACACCCCTCTCCCTCTCTCTATCCCACACCCTCATCTCCCACTAATTTGCCTCTTTCTCTCACCCCTCTCCCTTCCTCCCTTAATATTCCCATCAGTGAAGCATATTTGCTAGTTTTAAAATAAAGAAGTGAAGAAAGACAGTGTTGGTGTGCAATTTCAAGCAGCTGCATTGCCAACCCTTTTGGAGAGTCCTGCGTGGTATGGCAGCACATACGATGCCAAAGCGTGTCTGGCTCCTTCCATTCTGCTGATTTTGGCTCCTTCAGGGTGGGGAGTATTATTCAGCAGGACTCCTCTAACTAATCTTATTTCTTTAATTGCATCGACTTTGGAAGATGACATCATCTTTGTTTGAGCTGCCATATCTATGCCACACTGTGTTTGTGGGTGATTGGTTTGCAGGAGTGAAAATCCAGTAATCTGTTGGTGTGGGGTTGGTTTCCCGTAAACAGAAGTCTTCAGGTAGCCATCAGGTTTCCAGGAAACCCCCACGTCCAAGAAAGCCAATTTGCTTCTTTTTACAATTTAATTTGTGAAGACAATGCTGGGAAATACTTGGTCAAGTTGCCCAAGAAGGTGGCCTACCATATCTCTCTGCACATTGGTGAAAGTATCATCCACACACCTGATCTAGTATCATGCATGTGTGTATGCGTAGAAACGACACACACACACACACACACACACACACACACACACACACACACACACACACACACACACACACACACACACACACACACACACACACACACACACACACACACACACACACACACAGCGAGGTATGGTCACACATTGTAAGCAATAAAGAACTGTGCTTCCCCATTGTCTTGGGTCACTCACCTGGATTTGTTTTTTTACTTTACTTATATTTTCAATGACGGACGCATTCCGTGGGTTCTGTGATAATTCCCAGTGGATCGGCTTCGGTGTCTATCAGCACGCAAAATTACTGTGCTTCCCCATTGTCTCGGGTCGCTCACCTGCATTATTTTTCATTTATAGATGCTTTCCAATGGTTCTGTGATTTTTCCCGGTGTATCGGTTTCGATGGCTGTTGGCACGCAAAATTTTAGCTTTCTACGTCAACCAGAAGGTACCAAACTTTAATAGCAGTGAGTAAGTGAGTGAGTGTGTGCTTAGAATACTCGCAAATACCACCCATCACTTCGCTGACAGGAATAATGAGGGGGGGGGGGGAGAGGGAGGAGAGGGAGAGGTGTGAGGCAAAGAGAGAGAGGAGAGGGGAGACAGATAAAGAGAGGTGGAGAAAGAGAGGAGGGAGAAGGGAGAGAGGAGGAAGAGGGGGAGAGAGAAGAGGGAGAGTAGGACAGTGACGGGGAAGTGGGGGAAGGGAAGGCAGACGTGCGGTGAGAGGAAGGGAAGGCAGACGTGCGGTGGAGCATTCATTAAGATTCATACCGTCTCATAAAAATGCTTGTATAGGATAAGGTGAACATGGAAACAAAATAATGTCTGAAATACATTCTCTACCGGTCATACTATGAATACCGCCCAGTGACAAACATCGCCTAGGCACGTCCGGGAGACAAACACCGCCTGGGCACGTTCGGAGACAAACACTGCCTGGGCACGTCCGGAGATAAACACTGCCTGGGCACGTCCGGAGACAAACACTGCCTGGGCACGTCCGGGAGACAAACTGCCCAGAGACAAATATTGCTCGGACACGTCCAGAGGCAAACACCATCCGGAGATGGAGATGGAGATGGAGATGGAGATGGGTTCTGCACTGTATTGGGAGGTTTTTTTTCAATTTTTTTTGTGTACAAAGTTGAGGCTCCTGTAAGAGCTAATACACAGAAACATATAACAAGGCAGAGGACAAGAGGGTAGGAGAGGGAAACACAAAATGGTGGGGAACAGACAATTGGATACCTATGAAAGGGAGAGGGATGGGGCATGGTACATGGGGTAAACAAGATGGTACTACAGGGACTTTCAGGAAGGAAAACAGGGAATATGAAGGAGGTGGGTTTGGGGTGGATTAACAGGGGTAGTAAAAATCAAGATTTTGGATGGGGGAAGATATGAGATGGTGGTAAACAGCTGTTTCGAAGACCTGGAGGGAGGAGTGGGATTGAAGAATGTGGGGCAGTTTGTTCCAGAGGCGAAAAAAGAGAGAGGAATGAAAGAGTGAAGGTGAGCAAGTGATTCTTGATTTTGGTAGTTTCACCAGAAGGGGATTTTTGAGGGACCTTGATTGCCCTGAGGAAATATAGGGAGGCAGAGATCACAGATGGAGTGGGGGGGGGGGGGAGGAGGGGAGAGGAGACTGTGGAAGACAGAAAAACTATCAACCTGCCTCTGGTGGTTGTAAGAGGTGAAAAGACTCAGCTTCATCACAGGAGATACGAATGATCCTAAAAGCCTTGATTTCCACAGCGTGAAGTCAAGCAAGGTGTGAGGCAGGAGCACCACCCCAGAGGGGGAGTATAACTCCATAAGACTGCGGATGAAAGCTTTGTACGTGGTCAGGAGCTTCGGTGTGCCAAGGAAGGACTTTCACGGCGGAGGATGCCCAGTAGGCGACTGGCTTTGGAAGCCATGTTGGAGGTGTGGCTTTCCCAGGAGAGATCGTCACAGATAGTGAGACCAAAAACCTTGAATGAAAGTACTTCTTCAATAGGATTGTTGAGAAAGTAGATGGGGCGGTTTTCCAGATGGTTCTTTCGGAGAGACATAGTGAGGGTGTGAGATTTGTCAGGATTGAAAGATGTGTTCCAAGTGTTTGACCAGCTTGTGATTTTATCCAGATCTGCAGGGAGTGAAGAGGCTGCTGTCTGCCGATCAGAGGGATGAGAGAAGGCATGGCAGAGGGTGGAGTAAAGCAAGGATGGGACAAAGTGAGAGAGGGGTGGGGGTAGGGGAGTTAGCATTGACAATATGTTATGCTTTGTGAAACGCACGCACGCACGCACGCACACTGACCGATATCAGCAATTTTTCGGGAATCGGCAGGTTGGAGTCAGTATGATTACTGACGACAGTATGTACTGCATAAAACCTAGAAACCTCGAGTATCTTTCACTGAAAAACAATGTTTCATCTATGTAGTCACTTCAGGGATACGTTCTCAAACATAAATTTATATAAACACCTGTGTGATGGGTGGAAAAAAATTGGGCTCGGTAATTTATAAAATATGTTTATATGGTAAATGGCTCGGAAATCGGGTGGTATTTCACAACTCGTTCAAGATGACGGAGCACGAACCACTCGCTCAGGATGACGGAGCACGAACCACTCGCTCAGGATGACGGAGCACGAACCACTCGCTCAGGATGACGGAGCACGAACCACTCGCTCAGGATGACGGAGCACGAACCACTCGCTGAGGATGACTGAGCACGAACCACTCGCTGAGGATGACGGAGCACGAACCATTCGCTGAGGATGACGGAGCACGAACCACTCGCTGAGGATGACGGAGCACGAACCACTCGCTGAGGATGACGAAGCACGAACCACCCCTCAGGGTGACGGAGCACGAACCACCAGCTCAGGGTGACGGTGCACGAACCATTCGCTCAGGGTGACTGTGCACGAACCACTCGCTCAGTGTGATGTGGTGTGGCACGAGTGAACGGTTCGCTCAGAATCACGGAGCGCCGTCCCGCTATCGACAATAGGTGCTCGGCAAGTGGCTTCAGCACTCCAATTCAATGGTTGATAATTCAATGGTTGATGATAAGCAAGATACTCATCTAGTTTTGGGGGATTTCAATGCATTGACTGGAACTGATAGGGATGGTTATGAGACATGTGTTGGTCCCCATGGGTATGAAACTGTGAACCAGAATAGCACTAAGTTCCTTGACTTTGTAATAAGTCATGGACTTTGAGTGGCTGGTTCATGCTTTCAGCACCCAAAGGCTCATTGCTGGACTTGGTATTCCAACGCTGGTTTTTTTGTGGCAAAGGAGATTGACCATGTCCTCGTTGATGGTCACTGAAGGATAATCCAGAACTGCAGGGTCCACCGGAGTGCTCAGTTCCTCATTACCAACCACAGGCTTGTGGGAGCAACTCTGAAGTTGCAGCTTAAATCCAGGAGAATGGTACCATCACAGCCTTGGCTGGATGTTGGCAAGCTCAAGGATGAGAGGGTAGCTGATGAGTTTGTGAACAGTCTGAGTGTGGATTTGGAGGTCTGAGTGCTTTGAGGAATGCTGAAGAGTTGTGGAGTGCCTTCAAGGCCACCATCCTTGATGTTGCCGGTGGATGCCTTGGAACTCACCATGGGGTGAAGAAGAATTTTGTATCTCAAGGGACAATGGATACCATTGACCAGAGTCACAGAACCAGGCTTTATGGCAGAGCCGAGATGTTCAGGGAGTTGAGGCGTAAAACTGTACGTGCACTGAGGGTGGACAAGGAGGCTTACGTGTGAGTTACTGTATATGTGAGGGGTAGAGCATCACCTGCGGTGAGGTAATTCTCGTCCTACTTATAGGGGAAGTCACGCATTACATTCCTCCAAGCTCATCCCTCGGTGTACTGCAGTTGGAGCAGAGGGTGGTGGGTTCTTGTCCAAGGAGTCCGAAGTGAAGGCCCGCTGGGCTGGTTACTTTGAGCGGCTGTACCAGGCTGATCCACCAGCTGTTGAGTTGGATGTCAGGGGTGTTACTGTCCCTATTGCTAACCCTCCAATCAACTGTGATTCACCTTCATTTGTGGAAACACAGGCTGTGGTGAACCGGTTGAAATCGGGAAAAGCTCCTGGGATCTGTGGCATCCATGATGAACTTCTCAAGGCTGGTGGAAATGCTGTGCTCAAGTCATTGCATGCAGTTCTGTGCTCTGCCTGGAACACAGGCATCATCCCAACTGACTGGAACAGGGGCCTTATTGTCCCTCTCTGGAAAGGAAAGTGTGATCGCCAGGACTGCAACAACTACCGAGGGGTGACGCTGCCCTCGGTGCCGGGCAAGGTCTTTGCTCGTATAATTCTGGATAGGGTTTGCTACCATTTGCTTGAGCACCAGCACCCAGAGCAGTCAGGCTTTACATCAAAGAAGTCAATGATTGACCGTATCCTTGCTCTTAGGGTCCTCACTGAACGCAGACGAGAGTTTCGGCAGGGGCTGCTTGCAGCATATGTTGATCTCTGCAAAGGGTTTGATTCAGTGAATTGGGATGCCCTCTGGAGGATTCTTGGTCTTCGTGGGGTGCCACCAAAACTGATAAATTTGATGTCTCAACTATTCTCTGGTACTGAGTGTGCTGTGATATGTGGTGATACCATCTCCTACTTATAATCCCGCCCCCTCCCGGAGGGAGGGAGCGGGATATTGTAATCGTCCGGTTTGTTTGTCTGTTTGTCTGTTAGCAACTTTACGACAAAACGGCTTTATATTAGCAAACACGATCAAATTTAATCCACAGGTGGGCAATGAACCTTGGACAACCCCCTTAACTTTTGGGTCCAATTGGATCAAAGGTCATGGTCAAGGTCACGAAAAGATCAAAATCGTTTTTCGCTCATAACTTCGTCAATAAATGGTTTAATTGACTTCAAACTAAGACTAAAATATTCCTTATTCTATTCCTTTTCATCAACATTCAGGTTAAGGACGTATGAAGTTTAAATTTGATCCCCAAAATAACTTTATGCCTTAAATGGGCAGGATTTGTTGTGCCTGGCACCACTTGTTGGCTTTCATTTAACACCATGACCTTTGACCTTACGTGGCCTTGAATGGTCAAAATCATTTTACGGTCATAACTTCGTCAAAAATGGTTTAATTGACTTCAACCTAAGACCAAAATATTCCTTATTCTATTCCTTATAATCAACATTCAGGTTACGGATGTATCAAATTTAAATTTGATCCCCAAAATAACTTTATGCCTTAAATGGGCAGGATTTGTTGTGCCTGGCACCACTTGTTGGCTTTCATTTGACACCATGACCTTTGACCTTACGTGGCCTTAAAAGGTCAAAATCATTTTACGGTCATAACTTCGTCAAAAATGGTTTAATCGACTTCAAACTAAAACTAAAATATTCCTTATTCTATTCCTTATAATCAACATTCAGGTTAAGGATGTATCAAATTTAAATTTGATCCCCAAAATAACTTTATGCCTTAAATGGGCAGGATTTGTTGTGCCTGGCACCACTTGTTTCCAGTTGTTACTGGAGTTCATCAGGGGTGTGTAATGGCCGCCACACTTTTCAGTCTTACTTGGACTGGATTCTGGGGAGGATGTCGGAGAGATCAAGCTGCGGGGCATCGTTTGGAAATGTCAAGATCTCTGACCTTGATTTCGCAAATGATGCAGTCATCTTTGCAGAGACTGGATATCCTTTTGGGGCCCTCGAAGTGGTGAATGAGGAGTCGGAGCTGCTGAGATTACGGGTTTCCTGGGTCAAAACTAAGATCCAGGCTTTCAGTGACATCATGGATGCTGCTATCTTGTCTGTAGCTGTTTGTAGTGAGGATGTTGAGGTCGTGGAGAGATTCACTTACCTTGGCAGTGACATTCATGTCTCTGCTGGCTGTGAGCCAGAGGTCAATAGACGTCTGGGTCGGGCCTGGGGAGTCATGGATTCACTGGATCATGGGGTGTGGCGCTGTCAGTACCTGTGCAGGCAGGACGAAAGTTCGAGTCTTCAGGTCCTTGGTGCTTCCAGTCTTGCTCTTTGGATGTGAGACTTGGACTCTGACCAGGGATCTGGGATGGAGAATTAATTCCTTTGGTACCAGGTCTCTTCGGAGAATCCTTGGCTATTGCTGTTCGGACTTTGTGTCCAATGAGCGGTTGCTGAGAGAGACTCAAATGAGATTTGTTACCTGCATAGTCCGTGAGCGTCAGCTGCGGCTGTATGGACATGTGGCTCGTTTTCCTGACGCTGATCCTGCTCACCAGATTCTCTCAGCGAGGGAACCTCATGAGTGGAGGAGGCCAATGGGCTGACCACATGGCTTATAGTTGCAGCTGGTTGATCGGCATCTCAAGGAGATGTGGTGGGCAAGGCATCTACCTGGGGGATGGCCAAATGGAGGCCCCTGGAGTACTGGCAGAAAGTAGACACAGCAACGTGCTTCTCCGGTGCATGCTCCCATACCTGACCTGACCCACAAATTCCCTGCTTTACCCTGCTGTAAATCCTTGTGAATAAACCCATGACTGTGCCACATAACTTTCCTCACCTTGTAATAAATTGCTTGTTATAAATGTACCCAGCTCGTTTTCGTCTTTTCCTTTATTGGTCCAGTATGTTCCGCACATTAGCCTAGCCGGGAAGTTGTACCCCAAAAATCTGTATATTAGCCAGTGCGCATTTGGCAGCTCTGCACGGCTCCCTGATACAGTAAGTTTAATGCAATTCCCCGATAAGGATACTGCATGTACCACAGTTAAACGGTAGTCAGGCGGAGGAGACTGCTTCACGTGGTTAAATTGTTGGCGTTCACGGTCAATTAACGATCCACTGCAACAAGGACTTATTCATGTGCGATGGGCTCGATTCCCAGAGTCTGGGGGGAGAACCGGGGATACCTCCACCCTTCGTAGTACCCCTCGCGACCGCGAGTCCACAACAATATTTTAAATGGCAGATTTTGGTTTGATTCAGATTGTTTTCATTCATACAAGGTGTCAACAAATTACCAAATTCACTCTGCAATAAAAATAATGAAATCAGATTCAAGATACCATCTTATGACAAAGACTGACAGAGCACCAAGTTTAAGTATCCTATCCAACAGTATTTCATTGGCTGGAGGGCAGTATCCCATTTTGTTAATGTTTATTACCTCTGCCACCGAAGGTGAATGAGGTTGTGTTTGTCAGTCTGTTTGTGTACAGGATATCTCAAAAAGTTGTGGACAGATTCAGATGAAACTTGATGGGCAGGTTGGGTGTGTGACAAAGTGATTCGGTTTTGGTGAAGATCCAGATTTGGATCCCACAATTCGAATGTTTTAAGTGATTCTTCACCATTGAGAAAAGGGGCAAAACCGATATATATATATATATATATATATATATATATATATATATATATATATATATATATATATATATATATATATATATATATATATATATATATATATATATATATATATATATATATATATATAATCTCGCATGACATCTCAAAAAGTTGTGGACGGATTCGGATGAAAGTTGGTGGACAGGTTGGGACGTGACAAGGAAAAATTGATTCAATTTTGGTGAAGATCTGAATCCGGATCCGACTACTCAAATTTTTTAAGTGATTCTTCACCATTGAGAGATCGGGCCAAAAATGATATGTCGCACGATATCTCAAAAAAGTTGTGAATGGATTTGGACGTAACTTGGTGAACAGGTTGCGTGTGTGGCAAGGACGAATCAATTCGATTTTGGTGACTATCCGAATACGGATCTGCATACGAGAATTACTTAATTTTAAAAGTGATTCTTCACCATTGAGATATCGGGCAAAAAACGATATATAGCATAATATTTCATAAATGCATTGGGCCTAATTTGTTCTCGTGGATCAGGCATTACGTGGCGGAGGTATGCGCTCTACCGGGTACCCTTCTAGTTACCGTTTTAATTTGGAAGGGTAATTAGTGGCATGAGATATTGTTTATGTTCTTTCGTATGCAGCCTGAGCCTGCTGGTTGCATCATTTTTCTGGGAGCCTGATTGTACTGCTGATGCAAATATATAAATATATAAATATATATATATATATATATATATATAAATATAAATATATATAAATATATATATATATATATATATATATATATATATATATATATATATATATATATATATATATATATATATATATATATATATATATATATATATATATATAGTTAGATGGTTTGTGTTTGAGTAGCTTTGAACATTTTTTGTAATAGAAAGCCAAAGGAAGAAGTTGTCCTTTGCTTATGTATACTGTGAGGGTTGGGAGGGTTGACATAAACATTAGGTGGGAAAGCATTATTTATTTTGTCCAATCAGTAAACTAGGTAAGGGGCCAGATGGGGTGGGACCACATGGGATATTTTTGGATGTGTTTCTGTCTTGAATGGGCAGAGAAACCCCCTCCACTGCGGTCAGAGCTCTTTGTAACAGGCATCCGGAGTGGTGCGAGCAGTTACAAGGACACCTGATGATGCGTCACCATTGACAAAATGGAAGGTGTCGCATGATTGGTTCGGGTGGTGCTGGGGAAGGCACTGTATACGTGTGGCATTACTACGGAGACGGCACCATGTTCCCTTACTGGCCAGTGCCGAGTCGTGAGCCTTTTACCCAGGGATTCTCCGTATTTGTTGTCGCCTCACTTGTTTAAATTAATGGTTGTTCCGCAACAACAAACTTTGTGTGGTGGTCCACCATTGCAAACCTTTAGTGTGAGAAACCATTTCAACATGGCTGTTGGTAATTCCCTGGAGGAGGTTAAAATGGCTCCACACTGCTTTTAAAAGACTGCGGGGCATTCAAGGGACCATTCTGCTTGGGTCGCTCATGTGATCCGGCCCATGCTGTGGGAACTAAACAATTATTTAATTCCCATCATCGATGGGTTGGTGTTGGAAGACCCGTTGACCCGTTGGTGTTGGAAGACCCGTTGACCTGACAATATATTAGTTATAGGCCACAACGAGTTGAACACTTGTGACCATAATCCTGTGAATCATTGTTCAGCAACCAAGATGCAAGACAACTGTCAATAGAAACAGAAAGACAAAATACAAATTTCAACAACAATAAAAAAACCTTTTTCTGTCTGTAGTTTTTCCAGTTTAAGAAACCCTACATTTTAAGGGGTCTCACGGTTACTTATTTGAACTCTTGGTGTTTCTGCTTGGATGCTTTGACGAGCTCACAACTCTAATTTTAATCATAATCCTGGAAAATGCAATGAATTTTGTAATTACAAACTGTAGTTTACACAAACCGAGAAAGCCATTACTTTTATGACAATGGAAATATTTGATGCTTGGGAGCCATCAACGTATTATGGGGTGTGGATGGTTGCTAATTTTTCCAATTACTTTAGCCAAATGAATATTCAAAAGCCAAAATTTGTTTTTTTCAGATTTTTTTTGTCAAAACTGCACACAATTCTTGTATTAAAGTGATAAAACAGAACTCGACACAAATGTGTCGACGGACATGCCTCTACCCATGTTAGATGTCAACCCACTGTGACGTTTAATCTCAATCAAAGGTTCCAATGAAAAATTAAAGGTTACATGAGAGAGAAAAATTTCAGACACATCATCAGATGCTTCCAACTTGAGTTATGGTATGCAAAATTATTTTCAAAGGACACCTGACCTGTTGAAAACAAAATTGAATCAGTTCATCTTTGGATTAAAGTCAATACTTGGAGAAAATTTGGGTTAAATCCTATTAGTGGTTCACAAGTTATTGCGGTAACAAAAAAATTAATCTGGTAACCGACAGACGTACACAAACACGCATGCACGGACAGCCAGATGGACAACCCAGAAACATAATGCCTCTGGCCTTTGGTTGCAGAGGCAGAGGCATTAAAAAAGCACATTGTTGACAAACATCTAGAATACAAGTGCAGCTTGTTCTCTGCTAACCCATTAAATCCATTGGTTAATGCCAGGTTAAGCAAACACAGAGGCAAGCATATCAGATTTGTGTGTCACTCTTTCATTTCAAAGGCTGTTTGTGTTTGGACCAAGGCCCCATTCAGCCAAAAGATTCTTTTATGCAAGTAAATAGGTTTGTGTGAGTGCTTCGGACTGTACTTCGATCTTTTGAAAATCTGAGAAGCTTCGAAAAAAAAAAGTTTTGTTTTGCTTTGTTTTTCTCCAAAGAAACAAACATGGAGGATCCGAACATTATTGTTTCAGATGAGGACCAATAAATTAAAAAAATTCTCAATGTTGGACACAGCGGCTTCAAATTCATTTATCTCACCGTCCCCAAAGTTAATGAAGATGATGCAATTGGTCTCGATTCAGGAACTTTAATACATCGATTTTAAAATGTTGATCATGGTAGAGAGGCTGATGGTAAGGGAACTGTAGAGCAATTAATGATGGGGGAATGAAAAGGGGAGGGGATTTTCTTTCCTCCCTCTGAGGACATGATCTAGTGTTACTGGGTAAGCAAAAATGGTAAAGTTTTTTTTTTGTTTTGTTTTTACCTCTTTCTCTTCTTCAAAAGGGAACATTATAAAAGAGTGATGAAAGGCTCCAAAGCTCCCTTTACAATAAAATAAAATGGCATTGAAAAATTTTTCATTTTTAAATTTAGAGAGAGAGAGAAAAATCTGCTTCGGTTTCCGGTGATGCATTATGTAACAAATGAAAGGCATCTTGAGCTTGACAAGCCCACTTCGAGATAAGCAATCCTGACTTCATGTCAATAAAAACAGTCACCTATTTCTCATTGATTTCAAAAATCTTGCAATTGATATGACATTGACATAGAGGGTCTGAATGGTATACAGACTTTATATACAAAAAACTAGAATATCTTGTCGTTTCTTATGGGAAACAGCTAACTGATGTCGTGCAATCATTCCATCACACGCGAGAGCCATCGGTTCGGTATCAGTAACCCTCAACAGCACCCTTCTATCTCCTGTTTAATGAACGTTTCTGAAATATTAGTCTGTATACATTTTATTGAGACACTGTATTTAAAGGACTATTATGCAATAATAATAATGTTAGTAATAACAACAAAAAACGTTATTTATCGATTTTATTGCTCCAGAACAACCCTTTAATTGACTCAACCTCTCATCCTCGTTTTGTGAACTATGCATACTCCTGAAAGTGGATAATAGATATGCCAAGCTTTTGGAATAAAGGAAGTAAAAAGAGTTAAATCACGTCTTGATGTCCAATTCCAAAAATGGTATGACACACAAAATTATATTTGGAAAGTTAAAAAGCTATCATATAACTTGGCATCAAACAGTTATAAAGTCAAGTATGTTCCTAAACTTCTCAACACCATTCTAGCTTGAAAAATATTATTCTCCACAAATACCAACATACTGTTGATCTGCATCTGCAATATTTGCAGATATTTGATTCACGAGATTTTTAGCTTTTCTGGAATTGAAATTCCAGATACGGTATCGTCATCGTGCACCGTCCGTCCGTCTCCTATTTCGACTTATCCGGCCAAACCGCTGGGCCGATCCAGCTGAAACTTGGCAGCAATGTTCCGCTCCTGACTGGTAACGGAGACTGCAAAGCTCGTTCTGGTAACGTGACTTTAAGGAGGTCAAAATGGCCGACTTAGTAAATTTTTTCAAAAATCTACTTCTCCAGACACACCAGTCAGATTGCTACCAAATTTGAGTTACAACATTACACCAGGGTAGGGATGTTAAATTGTGGAGGCCATGCCGATCACGTGACTAGAAGCATGTCAAAATGGCGGACTTAGTCAAAAAATTTGTGGGAAAAAAAGAAATCGCATAAATTCCTTCAAGAATCTTCCTCTCTCGACTCACCAGTCAGAATGCTACCAAATTTGGGTTACAGCACCAGATCAGGGCCAATGGTCCTGTTTTAACAGTGAGTTAACGCTCGAGGATGAATTTCTAAATAATGCACCATACAGAACATGGATATGAGGAGACATCAGTGTACTTTTAGGTGGACTGAAATGTCATAAGTAAGCACTGTAGGCAATGGACAAATCAACACAGTTTATGGAATTTGAGGAATAGATCGAATCAACAGAACGTTGATCAAGGTATGCTAACCACTGTGGGGAGCAAGACGTTTCAGGCATTAACCATTCTTCAGAGAGAAAAAAGGTCAGCTTGTCCTTGTTTTCCACGGCAGTTAGCATACCTCCATCAACACTATGTTGATTCCACCCATTGTTCAACTTGTCTGCCAATGCAGATATGTTATGTATGGACAATGTCTGACACGGTGATGTCTACACCTGTAAGGCAAGGCCATGAGAGAGGAGGTGGGGTTGTGACTTCCAGTTGGACAGGGCCTCACTCCTTGGTGGCATGGATACTGTACACAGTGGACACACTGGGATGACAATAAAGTTTCTTACATTGAAAGAACTGTATGTTGAGAACATAACAGTAGCCACGTGGATGATTTTGTGATGGACTATTGGAATTTATCACAATACTCGTTCTGAGACTACTGCAACTGTCCCAGTAGTTATAAAAAGGAACCCCGTAAGTATTTTTCGTTACAACTGCCTACAAGATGCCTGAGTTCAGAAGGGTAGGCAAATTTGAAAGAAAGGGGTGATTGGCAGTAAAACACTGAATGACTAGAGTTATATTTTGAGGCAAATGACATTACAGAGGGTTTGAAAAAACAATCCATCCTGCTAAGGTAATTTTCTTAACAATCCTCTTGAGGAAACAAAAAACCCAACATTTCAAAGTTGGCCTCCCAAACCATTTGCTGACTGGGCATCCTGCGTCGTACAGTCATTCCCTGGCACACCTGAATTCCTATACACCTATAAGGCCATCACCCACAGCTTGATGGAGTACTGCTTCCCCTCTGGGCTGGCACCCCTGCTCAGACCTTGCTCAGCTTGACATCATGGAAACCAAGGCCTTTGAGATTTTGGAATCTCCCATGAAGAATCTGAGTCTATGGGCCTATTACTTTCCCATCACAGACAGGTCAGTGATCTGTCTTCTATCACCTCCTTTCTAGTCTTGCATCCTCTGCTCTTTCAATGCTTTGTTCCACCCCCCCTCCCTCAAGTTTCACAAAGCACATGTGGTCCACCATCAACCCGCTTCTAGTGAAACTCGCAAAATCCAGAATCGCTGCTAACCTCCACTCTCCGCATTTGTTGCACCTGTGGCTCTTTTCTTTCCACATATGAAATAAACTTCCACATTCTTTTCAATGTCATTCTTCCTTCCAAGTCTTCAGGATGGCTGTTCACCATCTCAGATCATTCCCCATCCAAAACCATTACCTTTTCCACTCCAACAACACCCCCCCCCCCCATTCTCACCCCATCCCCAAGCACACCTCCTTCCAAAATCCAGTCTTTCCCACCTGAGAGTTTACTTCTATATCCATCTTGTCCACCCCATGTGTCCTCCCTACCCCTCATGACTCCCCAACCCATTATTTGTCAAAGTCTCCTCAATTTTGTCTTTCAATTTTGTTGTTGGTGTTTCCCCACTCTTTATGCTGTTCATTTTGTTCTGTTGCATCCTTATCCATTCAGTTTTCTCGCTCTTCCATGAGCATTGACTCTGTATAGAAAATAAGAAATGGTATGTGGGTCAAGAGGGGTATTTTCTATTGATAAGCTTTGTCCGACCCATTGGTCTCAAGACATTCTGGCAACTGACCTAGTTGGTTAAAGACCATCTCATGTCGAACCGGTTGATGATGGCAGAGCACAACCAGTTTTACAACCAACCGTTTTCAAGGAGACGGGGAAAGTGTGGAATGCTTTCTTAGCAGAGTTGGGGGGGGGGGGAAAAAAAATGTCCAAACATTGAGTTTAAGATTTTCCTGTTTGAAACACTCCAGTCAAGGCTGGTATGTGACTTGAAAAGTAGCAACATAATTATGAAGCTGCTGATGGAGAAGGACTTGACCCTGGAGAAGGATAAGGAAATTACATACAGCATGGAAGTGGTGGAAAACCAGACAGTGAAGATGGTGGATGGTGCTAAAAAGTTTTTTCTAATCTTGTCATGTGCAGTCAACCAAGTGTAAGGCTAGTCAAATATCAAGAAGCCTGAAAAGGAATGCTTCCAGTGTGGCAAACAAAAATCATATGGCTGATGTTTGTTGTTATAATATTGTTGTGGTTGACCAAATTCGCAAACCACCATTCAGGTCCCTTAGGTGAGATATCTCGGTAAGTATATGTGTAGTTAGGCCCAAACCCGTTGTCTAGAGGGAATAAATGTCATTCATGCGTGCTGCGACTCTTCAGGATAGCCGTTTTTCTTTTACTATCTTTATTTTGGACCAACCGCCATTATTACCACCACCAACCACGTCTCAACAGTCATCACAACATCAACCACCCACCACAACGCCGCTTCACCACAACAGCCACGACCTTTACCGTCACACCTCGCAACCGTCGCATCGCCACCGTTCTTGCGCCGCTGGTGGGTACCGGTACTGGACTCGTGCAGGGCGCGCACCGAACAGCGTGTACAAAACATCACGGACTTTCCGCAGAAAAACGGATCAAAAACGACTCACACCCACTTTTGTTCCGTCCAATCGGTGAGCGAGGGGCGATTTGGCCCCGCCTCCAGGGCGTTGGAGGGCGGTCGCTATATGCAAATTCATGGATCAAAAAGCATTCACGCCCACTTTTTCTCGGGCCAATGGGGAGCGAGGTGAAAGGTCGAAGGCAGGGGGTCAAAGGCGAAGCCACGGGGCTTATATAAGCGGCTGCGTTCGTCAGAAAGGTGGTGTGCGTTGGAAAGAGTGAGTTCGGAGTTCAAGAGAGTCGTCGGTGGAGCTGGAAGGAAGTTGCGCGTTGGAACGAGCTGTGCGTTGGAATGAGTTGTCGGCGGAGCTGTGGAGAGGTGGCGGCGGCGAAGACGGACGAGGGGGTGCTCGCGTCGGTGCCGGGAGCTGAAGGCGGGAGGCCGACGGCGCGACCTGGTCGAGGTGGAGACGCTCGTCGCGGGACCCGAGACAGAATAAAAATCCTCCTTCCCCGAGCATCAGCAACCCCTCCTTTTTCTCCCCCGCGCTGAGATAGTGCGACAAAGGGGGCCCCTTTTCCCACCCCCTACCAGACACTGTCCGCGAGGCCCGCGGAGCTGGGGCACCATCGCCACTTCGCGCCTCATCATCAGACGGGTAGGCCCGACCCGGTCTCGGCCCCAGGCCCGCCTCATCCTTGAGGGTGTTCTTTTTCTTGGTTTTGGGTATGTGTTGTCGGCGCCGTCTGTGAAGTAGAATTGTATAAGTGTTGCCTTGTGCTCGGTAGTCGGATTGCTCTGCATTGTGTCTTCGCTTTTACATTTGCTTTTTGTGTAAAATTGCATTGTGTTTCTTTTCCTTTTACATGTGCTTTTGGTGGAATTGTATATGTGTGCTTTCCGTTCATCGCGAATAAATGTGCTTATTATTGAACTGTTTTCCCGCTTCGCTTCGTCATTTCTTTCATTGAATCCTCATCTTGCTTCACGTAAAGGGTTGGTCGTGGGTTAAGACGCCCGATAATTAATCGAACTGTCGAGGTCGACGAATAACACCGCTCGGTTATCCCGATAGTACGGAACGGGTCGCTTAAGTGGCCCGTGTCCGAAGTCGACCTGCGGCGAGGTGCGATCGCCCGGTCTACCCTCCGTGTGGGTACTTAGGTAGGTCGAATTTGGCGAGCAACCCTATCCCATGCGGGGGCCGATTGGCTCGATCGCGGTGAGACTGAAAGGTCCACCCGTGACTGGTTCCCGGCGTTAGTCCGAGAGGGTCACGACTGGATTGTCCGTCCGGTGGGCGACGTGCCGCGATTCGAGTTACGTGGCCGTTCGCACGCCGGCGGGCGCGAATCCGCGACAATATGTTGAAATGCCAGACTGTGCAAAAAAGTAATGAAACAAGTTGGAATGAGCTAAGATCCTCATCCTCTTAATGATGACGTCATAAAAACGAATATGACGTCATTGTGATGCATCAGGTTTGCGATAAATTATCTGTGCTAATGCCAGGCTTGATTCCCGCAAACAAAATTCAAACAGCTTGCCTAGTTTCAGAGATAATGGTATCGGCGATTTCCATTCGCGGCGATATTATGACGTCAACTTTTTTTCTAGGAAGAATTTCCAAAATCGGAGATGGTTACTGCCTGCGCGTGGGCTTTCTGCATATACATGGCAAGTTTCACGAAGATCCGATGAAAACTCTGGGTTGTGAAACAAAAAATGTCAAAAAATAGGAATGACGTCATAAAAATTGATATGACGTCATAGTGATTTTTCATACGTGCGGTAATTCATCTCTGCTAATGCCCTGTTTGATTCCCCGCAAACAGAATTCAAAAAGCTTGCCTAGTTTGAGATAATTTTTAGGCGATTTCCATTAGCGGAGATATTTTGACGTCATAACTTTTTTTCTTGGAGGAATTTTCAAAATTGGAGATGGTTACCGTCTGCGCAGGCTATTTTTACATATATATGCCAAGTTTCAGGAAGTTTCGATGAAAACTGTAGGCTGTGAAACAAATGAAAAAAAATAAAAAATGTCAAAAAATTGGAATGATATCATGAAAATTGATATGACGTCATAGTGATGTATTATATCATATGTGCAGTAATTAATCTCTGCTAATGCCCTGTTCGATTCCCACAAACAGAATTCAAAAAGCTTGCCTAGTTTCGGAGATATTTTTTTAGGTGATTTCCATTAGCGGAGATATTTTGACGTCACAACTTTTTTTTTTCTAGGAGGAATTTTCAAAATCGGAGATCGTTACTGTCTGCGCAGGGTATTTTTACATATATACGCCAAGTTTCAGAAAGTTTCAATGAAAACTGTAGGCTGTGAAACAAAAAAGTCCACAAGAACAACAACGTGAGTAAGACTTAGAGATCCTCCACGAGGAACTAAAAACAAACAAATAAAACAGACACCTCGGAAGGAAACCCACATCTGCAAACAAAGTGAGATTTGCAGTGCAGTCGGAACAACATAAGTGGAAGATAACTTCAAAAGTCTTGTGGATTGGTATGCAGCTAAAGTGGAAGATGTATCTGAAATGGGAACAAGCAGGAACTTAACTTGCTGTGAAAGTCAAACCAGAAACTGAAATTTTGATCGACATGAACAATGGAGGGATGAAACGACGCATATAACTGGATATGGGATCAGCCTTGTCAGTAATATCGCAGACACTGTTTGAACAAGTTCACACAGCTGCCATTGTAACCTGTGGATGTAAACTTGAAAATGTACACCAATGACGAGGTGGAAGTGTGAGATATGCTGACGGTGAAGACAAACGATGAAGGACAAACAGCAAAAGTGCAGCTGTACGTGGTGAAAGCAACAGGCCCTGCTTTGTTCGGAAGGAATTGACTGTCGGAGTTCAATTTGAACTGGGAACTATCAAAGCTATGGCAGTTTTACCACCCAAACAGCCAAAACTGGAAATGGTTCTGAAACAAACGAAGGTGTTCGAACCAGGCTTGGGTAGGGTTAACAGAACTTCGAGGAAAAAAAGATGGCAAAGGAGAACTCTGAGCTTAGACTCCAATGGGACGCTACCACGCCGAGAACTTCCGGAAGAGAGCTTTGAGATGCAGGGGGAGAGCACAGCCCAAATAACTCCATCTTTTGCGAGGATGGACATAGGAAATACGGTTCAGAGAGCTGCCTACCTGACCATGCCATGCTGCATCTCACCTTTCTCATCATTCTATGTCCTGGCTGGTTGGCTGCATTGTGATCCCCACAGCAGAGCGAGTGCATCCTATGCATCCAACTTCCACTATTGCCAGTTCCTTCCACTGATTTTGGTGTGGAGGACCCATAGGAGGGCATTTTATTGCAGCAACAAGTTGATGAGCTATTATTAATTGTTTGTTGCACCTTTCCTTTTAGGACTTCATGCCTTGTGTAATATTGTATATATTTTGAAGAGACTGTTTGTGCCTCCCTGGTATCACCATTTTACTGCATTGGGATTTGGAAGATTAATTGATTATCCATGTAGGAATAAATTAGAAACATTGAGCTTGGTAACAACATGGCAACATGCATAGCATGTATGCATGGAAAAGTTTGGTAACATACATGGGATAGGATTGATGTTCAACCGCTCGAGCATCAATGCTCAATGCATGTAAATTATAATCGATCATTCGGTTCATCTGTGGAGCTTTAGACTCCTCTGTACAACGGTAACCACTTGGCTTGTGAGTCGGGTTATTGGGAGGTTGCCGTCCACGTGAAAATATTAACCCAAACTGACCTTCCATTTGCATATTCGTGTTTGCATTTGTCCTTAACCCTGTGAATGCTGAACAAAAGCACCATTTAAAAAAGTAAAACACACAAAAACCCGAGCCCACTTGGTTTATTGCTATTTTGTTTGTTAAATCAACCTACAACCTTGCATCATTCTCATCTGAGCAATGAGGTCAAGGTAATGGGATCCCAGGTTCAAATCCAATACAATACATTGACCGATCCATCATCTACCAGTGTCATTGTAATTTGTGTAAAGGTAAATGATGTCTCCTACCGTCATTGCCTATGTCCTTCATCTAATACCTCTTCTACTTCTCCACTTCCTTTGATAAGGCGTGAGGTCCAATGGTACCAATCTTCTTCCCTACCTTGACTACAACACTCCACTTCCCTCTGTCCTCAGTCAACTCTCTCCACTCTCCAACCACCCACACCTTATTGATGTCCCTCCTCACACAATCCTTTCATTTCAACCAGTCTCTCTCTTTTCCTCCTACCTTGCTCCCTTTGCCATTCTTCTCCAACCTCCACGCCACGTGACCAGCCCACTCCAGCCACCTTTATTAATCTCCCCATCAAGCTTATTTGCACCCACATCTCCTCCCTCAGTTCATCCATCCTCTTCACTCCCACAATCCTCCTGACCCGCTTGTTCTCGCAGACCTGCAGCCCTTGTTGTCTCTCTGTCAGTGTCACTGTCTCCAGACCGTAAAGGTAGGCTGGCATTACCCAAGACCCCAGAACGTTCCCTTTAAATTTCCTCGATATTTTTCTGTCTGCCATAAATCCCTCCACCCTCTACCACACATTCACACCCACCTGAATCCTTCTCTACACTTCTGCCTCCAAACTACCATCCCTGGTAGTTACAGTCACCCTCCCCCATACACTCAAAGCTATTTCCCTTTCTGATCTCCATTTATTTTCTCTACTGCCTGGCCCACATCATCTCAGTCTTCTCCATACTCAACTTCAGTCCATTCTTCCTGAATGCCTCCTTCTACTCCCTCAATACCTCCTGTGTCTCCCGCTTGCTCTCCGTCACAACAACCACATCATCCACATACAGCATCCTCTCCAGAATATCCCTAAAGTTTACCTTCTTGCTTAGCAGCTCCATCACCATGATAAACATGAGTGGGTTGAGAGCACTTCCCTGCCTCAAACCGAGGTTCATGCTGAACTCCTCCGACATCCGACGACCAACCACAACTCTTCCCTTTGTTTCATTGTACATCCCTTCCACCAATCCAACTTCTGCTTCTGGCACTCCCATCCACCTCAGTGTCACCATCACCATCTCTCTCAGGACAGTGTTTATAGGTTTTTTCCAGGTCTACAAATCCCAATGCCATTTCACATTGCATCTCAAGTCTCTTCTTCACCAGCAGTTTCAGCATGAACATCCCACTCATCATCCCCCTACCCTTTCTAAACATGTGTTGCTCTTCACTTATCTCCCTCTTCCTTATACTCCCATCCAGAATCCTCTCCAGAATCTTCTCCAGTACCTCAATGACATGACTTCGGAGCGTAATGCCTTTGTACTTCATGAGATCTTGAACATCTCTACTTTCCTCTTTCATAATTGGCATGATGAACCCTGCCCTCCAATCATCTAGATTCGAACCCTCTCTCGTACATTCATCCAACAGTCTCTTCATCCAACTGACTCCGATTTATCAATAATCTTCTTGCAACAGGTTGTACAACTCCACTTCCATATCATTCCTTGCCTTATCACAACTCTCCTTCCTGCTTTCTTTCTTTGCCTATGCAGGTGCAGCAATTCTACATCTGGTTGTTCCCCTCTATCCTCTTCCAAACTTCATTCCTTTCATAAACTATCTTCGCTACGTCCTCAGTCCACCATACCTGGTTTCTATCCCCAGACAATGCACCGCCTATGTTCTTCCACACAAAACTTCTGCAATTTCCTTAGCTGTGCTTTATTATCCTGCAAATCATACGGCATAACTAACTAGCATGGGTAAGATTTTGACTTGAAGGTGTGCCGGTTTTCATGTCTGCAATTTTTAAGTTTAACTGGAAGGATACATACACACGTGTAAACAACTATTACATCATCTACAAACAGGAATGTAGGACTGGAAATGAAATATAAAACAGAATGCAGATAATCAGCTCCATTGACAATGCCACCCAGACAATGACATAGCAAAACTTTCACCATTTGAAGTCTCTCATCAATCAAATCAGCGATTACAAGGGTACTAATCAAAGAGCTGTCAGATTCACAAGGACAGAGCCTGGTTACCCCCATAACGCTCCTGAGAAAAAAGGCGTAGCAACCTCAGTTTGGAGGCAGCTGCGAGGAAAAGCACAGCAGTAAATACACATTGACTATGCAATTGTTCGGTTACTTTACAATAACATTGTACACAACTCAGGTGATTACATTAAATGCCTGAAGCATGGTCGGATGAAGAAACAACACACATGTATATTAAGTGAAAAAAAATGAATGAACAAACTATTGCAAATGTAATTAATTACAAATGAGTCGGTTGTTGAAATCCTGGTTTCAAAAATAAAAATAATAATTGCACCCATGTTCGAAAGAAGTGGTTCAGTTTGGCACTTTAATATGAAATATGCAAAGCCCAGAAATGAATGAAACCCATTAGAACTCTCGAGAATTACCCTTTCGAATCCATTAAAACCCTCCAGAATGACACTTTAGAACCCATGATAACGCTCCAGAATTGCATTTTAAAAACCATTAGAATGACCCTTTAGAACTCATCATATCCCTCAAGAATTACACTTTAGAACCCATTATAACCCTCTAGAATTACACTTTAAAACCCATTATAACCCTCGAGAATTACACTTTAGAACTCATTACAACCCTCTACAGTTGCACTTTAGAACCCATTATGACCCTCAAGAATTACACTTTAGAACCCATTATAACCCTCGAGAATTACCCTTTAGAACCCACTATAACCCTCTAGAATGACACTTTAGAACCCACTATAACCCTCTAGAATGACACTTTAGAACTCATTATAACCCTCCAGAATTGCACTTTAGAATTACCCTTGAGAACCCATTAGAATGACCCTTTAAAACCCATTATAACCCTCAAGAATTACACTTTAAAACACATGATAACCCTCTAGAATTACACTTTAGAACCCATTATAACCCTCCAGAATTACACTTTAAAACCCATTATAACCCTCAAGAATGAGACTTTCAAAACAATTATAACCCTCAAGAATTACACTTTAGAACCCAGAACCCTCTAGAATTACCCTTTAGAACCCATTATAACCCTCTGGAATTACACTTAAGAATTACCCTTTGGAACCCATTAGAATTACCCTTTAGAATCCATGATAACCCATTAGAATTACCTTTTAGGTCCATTATAACCCTCTAGAATTACCCTTGAGAATCCATTATAACCCATTATAATTACCCTTTGGAACCCATCAGAATTACCCTTTAGAATCCATTATAACCCATTAGAATTACCCTTTAGAATCCATTATAACCCATGAGAATTACCTTTTAGAATCCATTATAACCCATTGGAATCCATTATAACCCATTAGAATTACCCTCTAGAATCCATTATAACCCATTATAACACTCTAGAATTACACTTTAGAATTACCATTTGGAACCCATCAGAATTACCCTTTAGAATCTATTATAACCCATTAGAATCCATTATAACCCATTAGAATTACCCTTTAGAAGCCATTATAACCCAAGAGAATTGCCCTTTAGAAGCCATTATAACCCATTAGAATTACCCTCTAGAATCCATTATAACTCATTAGAATTACTTTTTAGAACCCATTATAACACTCTAGAATTACACTTTAGAATTACCCTTTGGAACCCACCAGAATTACCATTTAGAATCCATTATAACACTCTGGAATTACACTTTAGAACCCATTATAACCCTCCAGAATTACCCTTTAGAACCCATTATAACCCTCTCGAATTACACTTCAGAATTACCCTTTCGATCCCATTAGAATTACAGTTGAGAACCCATTAGAATTACCCTTTATAACTCTTCATAAATAAACAGAGGTTCTTGGAAAAAAAGGTTCTTCTTCTTCTTCATTTATGACAGAAGGATGGAGGGAAGGCCATACCCAAATATTGAAGTGGCTTCACCGTTTAAAAACGATAATATGTCAAGCTTGGTGATTGATAGAAAAACTAACAGCTTGGTGAATGATGGAATGATGGAGAAAAAAGTCTGTGGGTTTTGAAAATGTCCTCAAACTCGAGGGGGAGCACTCGGTGGAGTGCAAAACCTCCGCCGCCAATACTGCTGGGTCACTTAAGTGAACCTGATATCCTATTCATTGTAGGTCAAAACGGATCAGACTCTACTGAACCACGATTGAATAAACTAAACTTGATTGACGCGCATGTTGAAATGCCAAAAAAAAAAATCCAAATTTTTTTGAAAAAAAAGTTGCAAAATTTGTTTTTTTTTTCCTCTGACATTTTTTGGGTGGGTTGGAAATCACTTAAAACATGTAGAAATGCAAAAAAAAAAATTCAAATATTTTTCAAATAAAATCGAAATTTTTTTGAAAAAAGTTGCAAAATTTTCTAAGTTGTTTTTTTTTGGACCAAGTCCAAAATCTAATGGCATGATCCTTGGACCAAACCTAATCCCCCCACCAAGTTTTGTCGAAATCCGTCCAGGAGTTTTTCCGTAATACTGTTCACAAACAAACAAACGGGTGAAAACAGTAACCTCCATCCATCTTTGATGGCGGAGGTTAATAAACCACACATTGGACTGGACTTATGATTTTCATTGCATGTGCATCATCAGTCAATTAAAGAATGTTTCATATTAGGAATTAGAGAAATCTCAAATTTTTTTATTAATCCACAACAATTGACACATGCATCAAAAATGCCATCCAAATGGCTGTAGACATCTTCTTCTTTCATATGTAGCACAAGGCTGTGGACTAGCATCATTGGCTGGGGACAAGGCTGTGCTGCTGATGCAATGCCCTCTTCTGGTTAGAACAGGAATTTGGAATTTGGCCAGGGCACGGAGATGGCTCACCTACTCTTTGCGAAGGACACCTTGGGATCTTTATCGTCCACCAACTAATGCTGGCAGACGGGACACCCAGTTCAACGTCCTGCCTGTGAAACACCAGGATAACAGTTTACAGCTGGGCCGATATTCTAACACAAGCTAGACAGCTTGGAGTGTATGTTCCTCCTGGCCATCCTGCCAACCCACTGCGCAAGTCATGTGGGATGACAACAGCTTAAATCAACGACCAGTCCGAGGCATCTGTTTCAAACTCGAACCCTCTTCAACCATAATGTTTCATGAAAAAGAGTTTTAAAAGGCCAAGTCACAAAGGCTCGACTGCTGAAAATCATCTCTGGGCAGGCCACCAATCTATTGCAAGGTGCTGCCTAGGCTAATGCAAACAGACATTTGCCCACAGTGTCAACACACAATTGCCAACTCTTTTCAAAAGGAAATGTGGTAATTCAGGATGGCGCACTCTGTGATGCACCAAGGGGACATTCGGTTCCCAACACCGTCAGCGATCAAACCCTGTCGACACAGTTCAACTGAGTACTCTGACCCATCCTAGTAACCCTACAAATAAAAATCCTCCCCAACACCTTCACAAAACCAGAGAGTTGGTGTCAAAGCCACCCAATGCTCGCCTGTTTATACATTTATCGTTTTTAAAAGACGAGTCTAATAATATTTTTTATAAAGCATTGCAGTGAAGTCTGTTCCAAATAATTTTAAAGTAATATATGTATTTGTATATTGTAATCAGTAAAAATAGTGTGGTAGATAAAAACATTAGAAAGGAAATAACTTGCACCAAAAACTTTAACATTTTCACGCTCACACTCACGCCAGGGGTATCGCGATAGCTCTCTGTTCTTGGAACAGGCGAGCTAAAAATGGAATTTTATTTTTACAAGTCAGGGAAATGTTTCATGTGCAACAGCCCTAACACTGGAAATAGGAAAATAATTGTGTATCATCAAAACACAAAAGTATGAAATTTTGCTTAAAAAAGGAAAAAGCCAGCCGACTAATACGTAGGACGAGTAATCAAAAGATCTAGAGATCAACACGTACATGTACTGCCTTACCCATTGGAATACATTTCGGACAAGAAATGTTAAAGTCGAGGCAAATATGGCACCAGCATCAAAATGACAGGTATTCTGGAGTGAAGATCATGTGAATGACTGGGTATCACTAAAGAATGACTGGTGTTCTATCACAATTCACGATGCTGAACGAGAACAGCAATTGGTAGAACGCATACCTCCGCCAGGCTGAACAGGTTGTGTTTTGTATCCACTGATGTTATGCCGGATCTGGATCCGGACCTGAACCAAAATCTATTAATCGGCTTGTTCTTGTCACCGAACCAAGTCATCCACCTAGCTTTGTCATAACCCATCCACAACTGTGAAATATCAAGCGATACATCGTTTTTGGGCCCCAGTCTCAATGCCAAAGGATCTCTTAACCCTGTGAACCCTGAGCTCCTTGGACTTTCATCTCCCCCATCCTGGTCTCCCTGGAGAAAATCCACCTGCTCGGGTATACAGAGGTTTGAATAGCGGCTGGTAAACCGCCCGCTCGGGTATACAGAGGTTTGAATAGCGGTTGGTAAACCGCCCGCTCGGGTATATGGAGGTTTGAATAGCGGCTGGTAAACCGGCCGCTTGGGTATATGGAGGTTTGAATAGCGGCTGGTAAACCGCCCACTCGGGTATATGGAGGTTTGAATAGCGGTTGGTAAACTGCCCGCTTGGGTATATGGAGGTTTGAATAGCAGCTGGTAAACCGCCCGCTCGGGTATATGGAGGTTTGAATAGCGGCTGGTAAATCGCCCGCCGGGCATATGGAGGTTTGAATAGCGGCTGGAAATCGCCCGCTTGGGTATATGGAGGTTTGAATAGCGGCTGGTAAACCGCCCGCTCGGGTATATGGACGTTTGAATAGCGGCTGGTAAACCGCCCGCTCGGGTATATGGAGGTTTGAATAGCGGCTGGTAAACCGCCCGCCGGGTATATGGAGGTTTGAATAGCGGCTGGAAATCGCCCGCCGGGTATATGGAGGTTTGAATAGCGGTTGGTAAACCGCCCGCTCGGGTATATGGAGGTTTGAATCGTGGCTGGTAAAACCGCCCGCTCGGGTATATGGAGGTTTGAATAGCGGCTGGAAACCGCCCGCTCGGGTATATGGAGGTTTGAATAGCGGTTGGTAAACCGCCCGCCGGGTATATGGAGGTTTGGAATCGTGGCTGGTAAATCGCCCGCCGGGTATATGGAGGTTTGAATAGCGGCTGGAAATCGCCCGCTGGGTATATGGAGGTTTGAATAGCGGCTGGTAAACCGCCCGCCGGGCATATGGAGGTTTGAATAGCGGCTGGTAAACCGCCCGCCGGGTATATGGAGGTTTGAATAGCGGCTGGAAATCGCCCGCCGGGCATATGGAGGTTTGAATAGCGGTTGGTAAACCGCCCGCCGGGTATATGGAGGTTTGAATCGTGGCTGGTAAACCGCCCGCCGGGCATATGGAGGTTTGAATAGCGGCTGGAAACCGCCCGCCGGGTATATGGAGGTTTGAATAGTGGTTGGTAAACCGCCCGCTCGGGTATATGGAGGTTTGAATCGTGGCTGGTAAACCGCCCGCTCGGGTATATGGAGGTTTGAATAGCGGCTGGAAACCGCCCGCCGGGCATATGGAGGTTTGGAATAGCGGTTGGTAAACCGCCCGCCGGGCATATGGAGGTTTGAATCGCGGCTGGTAAACCGCCCGCCGGGTATATGGAGGCTTGAATAGCGGCTGGTAAATCGCCCGCCGGGTATATGGAGGTTTGAATAGCGGCTGGTAAACCGCCCGCCGGGCATATGGAGGTTTGAATAGCGGCTGGTAAACCGCCCGCCGGGTATATGGAGGTTTGAATAGCGGCTGGTAAACCGCCCGCCGGGCATATGGAGGTTTGAATAGCGGCTGGAAATCGCCCGCCGGGTATATGGAGGTTTGAATAGCGGTTGGTAAACCGCCCGCTCGGGTATATGGAGGTTTGAATCGTGGCTGGTAAACCGCCCGCTCGGGTATATGGAGGTTTAAATAGCGGCTGGAAACCGCCCGCTCGGGTATATGGAGGTTTGAATAGCGGTTGGTAAACCGCCCGCTCGGGTATATGGAGGTTTGAATCGTGGCTTGTAAACCGCCCGCTTGGGTATATGGAGGTTTGAATAGCGGCTGGAAACCGCCCGCTCGGGTATATGGAGGTTTGAATAGCGGTTGGTAAACCGCCCGCTCGGGTATATGGAGGTTTGAATAGCGGTTGGTAAACCGCCCGCTCGGGTATATGGAGGTTTGAATAGCGGCTGGTAAACCGCCCGCTCGGGTATATGGAGGTTTGAATAGCGGATGGTAAACTGGCCGCTCGGGTATATGGAGGTTTGAATAGCGGCTGGTAAACCGGCCGCTCGGGTATATGGAGGTTTGAATAGCGGCTGGTAGACCGGCCGCTGGAGTATATGGAGGTTTGAGGAGCGGCTGGCGTCGGGTATATGGAGGTTTGACTCGTGCCTGGTAAACCGGCCACAAGGGTTCAAAGGGTTAAAAAAAATAATTAAATTCTCGTATCCAGATTCAGATATTCACCAAAATCAAATGAATTTGTCTTTGTCGCACACCCAACCTGTCTGCCAAGTTTCTTCTAAATTCGTCCATGGCTTTTTGAGATATCGTGCAATATCGTTTTTTGCCCATAATCTCTCAAAGGTGAAGAATCGCTTTTTAAAATTCTCGGATCCAGATCTTCACCAGAATCAAATAATTTCATTCTTGTCACACACCCAACCTCTCCGTCATGTTTTGTCCAAATCCGTCCATAACTTTTTGAGATATCCTGCTCACAGACAAACAGACAGACAGGGGTGAAAACATAACTTCTGTCCACCTTCGCTGGCAGAGGTGAGGGCGATAAATGACACAACTTCTGACGACCTATTATTTAAATCCTCACTAATAATATGGTGCAACACTATGCCCACAACAATCACTTGTCAAATTGTTGGCTTGGATCAACTAATTCTTTCATTGCTTCATAGCAGGATAGGCAGAACATGCTATGAAGGACAAAAAAACACACACCTATCTATCTCCATCTCTCTCTCTCTCTCTTTTCCCCTCTTCTCCCATCACCGGGCTGATAACTTGTGGTCAAGTTCTTTTTGTCCACGCTCATACGCCGGGTCCACAGACCATCCAAAGAAGGCAGCAGATCAGGCAACTCATTTGCTAATAACATTTTGCCAATTAAAAAAGAAAATGCAACATGACATTTAATCAGTGTGCATCAGTGAAAGGTTCAACGTAAGGCAAGGGTGATATGGCACTGAACGTTTATGGACATGAAACCTTGAGAAGTGCTGGAAAATGGCTGGTTACACACTTTCTGCCAAGCCCTATCAGAGCTTGCTTTTTGCAGGACTTGGTCAGTTAGGAAACCACCACTACTGCAATCTCCTACATTAAGCACTACAGTCTTTCCCAGCCAAAGTTAATGGGTAAAGGTCAATGGAAGGAGGCAAGGTAATGATGAAATGGTGGACATTTATGAAGTCGACTGACAAGTTTTTAATCTACATCTATGCAATCACCTCAAGCTCGAATCTTTCTCTCATGCAACTCTAACTCCCAGTCACTCAGCTTCACCACCTGAAAGAACTAGACTTGTCTATCCGCCCTTATCAGCCTCTCAACATACAACTTCTAACCAAACCTTCTCCCTCCCCTTTGGCTGCGGTGCTTCCCGGCGCCTGACAGGGCAGCGGGGTCCATGCGAGCTTGCGTGGCAGCGGGGCTCATCAAAGAGGCGGCAAATCAAAGGAAAAACCTGCCCGGGGGCGAGCCGCGGATCAAACACGCCGCCGCCGCTCCGCGCCTTCCCCAGTCTCGTTGGCTCCCCCAGTTAGGATGGGAAGGAGGCTTATCGAAGCTGCTGCGACATGCAACAAGCCCATGAGACCAACATTCACTGCCAAAATGGTGCGGAAGCCTGTCTGTCCCTCTGTGAGTGCATGCTTTTGGGTAGCTAGAGCAGAACCACCGAGCATGAAAACACAACACAACTGCCAATTTGGTGGTTTAATTTAATTGCCCGGCTTGAACAAATGCACAATAAAGGGTAAAACACACTGCATGTACAATCCCAAAGTGACAGGAGAACGTTAGGACAATAGCCATCACCCCACATTCACAGCAAACAGAGAAAATACAAAGGATGCAGACAAAGGAAAAGGCCAGTGTTTTGGATATAAAACCTAAGCTCATTTAAGATAAGAACAAGAAAAAAAAAAACAAAGAAAAAATAAATAAATAAAAGAGAAAACAACAGAGTGCTAAGGAAAACGTTTGGCATGGTATACTGGGACTGACTCGCAATTCATGTGAAAAGCAAGACCGATTCAGTCGGCTTGTTTGCTGTTCCCATCCGAGCACTTTCCTCGTGAGGCTGTGACCTCAGGTTCAGGTCCCATATCCAGTGTTGATTTGTCCATCATTTATAGGGATGCCCTTGCTGTGCAAGAGCACATTTACATTTCCTAAAGCAATCGTCTTGTTGCACGTTGTACACACATGGGCTTCTTACATGCGAGCCTCAGACACTGAAGATTCTTTTCTTTTTTTTCAAAGCACGCTCCGTTGCAGAACCTGTCATTTTCCATCTCAACTTTTACAGCTCCTTCCCTGGCACACAAAACACAACGCAAGTAAGTGTTTTTTTTTACCGACATGAGAAAGAATTTTTACCCACAGGTCGAGGCTCGTGGAAGAGCTACACAAAGCGAAGGTCGGAGGGTTAATGCAAGGTGAATGGATCGGTGGATAATGGAGCAAAGAGGTCAATTGAACTAATCAAAGCGAGAAACGCTGCAAGTAGACGCGGAAGACGACGAGAGATGGGTTTCGTTGCTACCTTCGTGGAGTTAAGGAAAGTATGGGATTGCAGCATCTGTTGAGACCTTGAAGGAATTTCAGAGCAAATTAATCTCCCATGTGGACAATGAATTTCAGAAAAGTCAGTTGCACCAGCAACATGAAGGACTTGTAATTGAACGTGACATTTAACTTGGTCTCAATTACTCTCAAAAGCATGACATTTCTCATTCTCCACGGTTAGAATCCAGGTGGTGGCAACGTTTTAACAACCACCCAGCCGGCGTACCAATCGAGTTGTTTTGGTTTTTTTTTTCCCTTCGTGTTTAATGTTCCCTTGTCACTTGTTCTGTTTGACATTGTATCAGACGATGGTGCAAACACCAAGTGCCCCGTTTGTATAAAGTTTTGTTTTCTTTGGGTGTTTTATCTCCTGAGAGGCAATGCAGGGTAAGCACAAATGTTTCATTCAGAATTTTTGCACTATCTCAATCGACTATCACCTTTCAAAAAGCAAAACAAATGAAGACTTCAAAGCAAGCATGCATCTGGCACAGAACACGACCTCGCAATATCGTACGTTCAATAAAGCAATCTGAACTTCGCAAACAGTCGATACACATTCCAACAGAACGACGTGAATGGAAGGGCAGGGAGCGAGCCGAGTTTAACTTACCCGTTTAGCCCCAAGTGTCACAGCATCGTACAAGCTTTATGGGATTACTCCTTTGGAAGAGAATTTTCGAAAAAGCTTCCATGTCAGTGCACAGGGTGGGAATTTTAGTCGTCTCGGACTGACTTTTGAGATCAAGTTAATGGTCTGTTCGATCATAAGAGATACGACCAGATATTTTCAACACATAACTAGTATTCAAAAGCTGATTTATCGTGACACTCACGTGCCTGTACGAATATACACCCCCTCATTCACACCCATTGCATCACTTCAATGAATACACTGCGTTTATCTTGTTTTAGAGCTGGCGGGATAGCCTCGAGGTATGTGCAATTGCCTTTGATCTGTTTAACCTCGGTTCAAATTTCGATCACACAGTTATAAACAATCACCCTGGTATTTCACATGCAGGGTGAGGCATCAGTGTGTTCGGCGTCAACCATATGGTCATCAATCCAGAGGACCTACTGCCAGCACTCATACTTGGTGAATGCTAAAGATCCCAAGGTGTCTTTTAATAAGTTGGTGAGTTATCGGCGGCAGCTTCAACAAATTACCTTCAGTTGATCGTTAAGACTTGGTCAGCTGTTTCGTGAACGACTGAGGCAAAACCATCCCTTGACCGTCCTCATAAGAAGGTGGGAATAATTGGGGACTTTAAAGTAGTAGTAGTAGTACTATTATTGTCTCGCTTTCAGGAAAATTTATTTTTTGAATATACTGTGATGCATCAACCAAATCATTGAAAATGGCAGGAATAAAATCTCGAGGATCTTTCACAACAAACCGGAAACAAAAGATTACTATTTCGCCGTACATATCAGCCAAGGCGAGTAGAGCAAAAAGAATATTGTTTTTTGACCAAAACAACCTTGTCCGCAGCAAGGACTGAATATGTGGATGTCAAAAGCATAAATGCACATTGAAAGTAAATGTGATCTCAAAAACCTGGAGATTATACAGTTGGATGATGGAACAGTTGCAACCATCTAAAGAGTTTGAAATATTCTGGTGAGGGCGATGTACATACATTACATACAACACAAAAAAATGGAAATAATTTTTTGAGCTGCACTCCCTCCACTCCCCTTCATTGCAATTCCTCCTTTAACCAAATGTGTGACTTTAAAGTAAAGTAATCAATGCTGTTTTGCCTTTCAAATACAGACTTGTTTTACCAAATAAAAGTAAGACACCTGCGGACACAGTCATGTTCTTTATGCCGATTTGCCAACGTTGGACACAAGACAGGCCACCAATGATAAGGGACACGGCGATTGGGTTGAAGCTTACCTGTCTTTTAAAGGAACTTTCAAGCTCTCTTAGTGGTCAAGCACAGTTAATGCAAACAATGGACTTCAAAAAAGCAAATTTTGTTCGATTCTTACAACATTCTCAATTACAAGTATAAGCACCTTTGAAAAATTATTCTAATTTTTAAAATCCACAATATTGAACCGTTTTGGGCCTTTATGTAACAAGCCTCATCAACAGCTACACGGACATTGATCATCGAGAAAGGTATTCTTGTCGATTTCCCGGTCCTACCGATGTAGATCGAGTACAACTTGACTATATTGAAAACCTTTCCACACATATACAGCGACAAAAACCTGGAGCATTAACCACGTGAAAAACAAGCGCGTGCCACGGCAGCCATCAATGTTGCATTGTGCAAGTTGGAAGATTATGTGAAGAAGAAAAAAAGAAGTTGAAAGAGTCAGGGTGTTTGCATTTGTCATCACGTTTCATTGAGAAACCATATCGAACCCGGAATCGGTGAACGAAATGGGAACCGATCTTGGAGATTGACGTTTGAAATGGAACTTTGTGTTATAACATGCGGAGACGGAGACAGGAGTATAAATGCAGCAAAATGGTGAGGCAGGAGCACCATGTACGTATGTCTCAGCAGAAAACTCCATGTACGTACACGTGTGGTATCAAAAAGCACTTCATGCAAAGAGCGCTATTACTTGTGGCACAGTTATTGAACCAGTCAAGAACCAAAAATTCACACAAAGTCCCATAATTGGGGGATGCGTAGAACATCCCCCAATTATAGGGCTTGGTTCGATTCCAATAAGTAATCTGTTTCCAGCCTAGCTTTCATGTGTGTACAAACACAAATCTTACTCAAGTGACAGTGAAACATTTTTGGTGATCATCGTCCATATGAAGTCACAAAGGAGTATTTATTTAATTACCACGAGCAAAAAAAAAAAAATTAGCAAAAATTCCTGGTGCCAAACATGCATGGTATTGTTACAGCTAACTACCAATCAACTTTACACTCGGCCCTGTGTGCTTCAGAAATATGGGAGCATTGCCTTGTGTAGTTTACCAACACAGCGATGTTCTCCCGACATCAACAAGTTTTGGCTGAAAAACATACACATATGAAAATTAGAAAGGTAAGCAATAGCCCAGTGCAAAACAGCAAGTTGTAAGGAAGTCACGGAGGTACTAACAAAGTACCTCGGAGGACGAGTTGGGGGCACAAAGGGATGGATAATGCGCGCTTATTTTAAACCGACTACCCGGAACCCATGAAAGAAAAGGGAACAGATAATGACCAAACTGAACTGTAAATGTACAGAAAAACAGCTTTTATTTGCTACCAGGTGGGATTAAATACTTTCTTATCTGAGAAAAAAGAAATTGTAAAATACCTGCGGAACATCTTCCATCAGCGGATTCGGCTGCATCTCTCAAAAAAAGTAAATCGGCTGGTTGATAGCAGTTTCACTCAGGCGACAACAGAACGGTTTTGGTGACCCATTTCTCCAAAGGTCAACAAAAGATTATTTCTGCTAATAACCGTGCAGCTACAGGTACGTCATGCAAACAACCAATGCACATCCCATGAGGTATTGCACGGTTCACCAACACGCCAATATTCACCTGGAGACGGTGACAAATTTTGGCTTGAAAAATGGACAAATCAGGATTGGAAAGATGAGCAGTAGGACTATGGGAAATAACAAGTTGGAAGAGCAGCAGTGAGGGAGCTGCAAAAAAAAAACCACAAAAAAAACAATCCCCCAGAGAAGCTGGGAGCACAATGCCAGGGCGATTCTGCAATATTATATCGACTAGCAGGGACCTGTGGATAGTCCACGTCATGTAGATACTAGTTACAATAAATAAATGAAATGGGAACCGATACTGAACCACCCGGACAACAAATGGACAGACACTCAGACGATACGGAGCAATTCTGTATTCCTACATGGAGAACGTGAGCTCGATCGGTGAACTCCGCTGCCAGTGAAAGCGCAATGGGCACGAGGGTGAAACGGAGGTTGGTGCCAGGGATAGGTGTGCCACAGGCTGCGAGGCACGATCCGATGAAGGTGAACGAGGATCGTAACACTCCAATGGCACAGGAATAAAGGAATGCACGCTGCATGCCTTATGGGGATGCGTGCACTTGCATCCATTGCCAACTTGATGACAAAGAAAGACCACACGGTCTGCTTTATATTACGACCATACGTACGATAACTATGCAGGTAAATCGGGGAATAAAAACACATTGTGCAGTTTTAAACGACAACTTTTCCATTGTTGGCGTTTGGTTGGAGCCTCAGGTCTGCTGGTTGGAGCATTTTCTGGAAGCATGGATACCTGTGCATCTGATGCAGTGCCCCGTTTCCAGCAAGCTGGTAGTACTCATGTTGCTGACCTCAGAAAGGATGACATGCTGAGGAAACCCACCTGGTGTTATTTCAACAGGTCAACACAGGGGCTCGAACTCAACATCTCAAGGCAGCCACCTCAACCGTGACACCAACACCGGGCCTACTTTCCCAATGACAGAGAGGTCTTACAACGAGTGCATCACTTCACCGGTGATAACAACAAAATGTCAACTATTAGGGAAAACAAGAAGCAACAAACTTGGACAAATGGACAAATAAAGTGGGAAATATCTCAATGAAAGAACTTTGATGTAAATCTCGTGTAATTAGCGCAAAGTTCAAACATCAATGATCCAATTATTATAAATACTATATAAACAAAGCGGCACAAGAACGATTGTAAATAGACGTTTATTTATACACTAAAACGAGTCAAACAGTGAATAGCGACGGTACGACCAGGTTATACACCGCCTCACCTGCAACACGACCCCGTGAGCGGTGTTTCTGGCTCCCAGGGAGCTGTACTGGCCGTGAAGCGTTACGGTGCTCGTCAGAGATTCCCCATTGGCCTGCTGCTTGACCGTGAAGACCTCCACGAGCGCCGTGCTCTGCTGGGAACCGAGCGCGAGCCGAGTCGTGAGCAAAAGGATCAGCACCCAGCTCCAGGAGGTCATGGTCCCACGGAGCGCAGCTGTGGCATAGCGCTCGCGTGGACACCGCAAGAAGCCAGCAACGCCGTCTCTGCCACCACCGACGACGATGTGGCTGTTGTATGTGACGACGACGACGACGACGACGACGACGTGGCTGTTGTATGTGACGACTCCTCGTCCGTTTCGTACCGTCTCACGACTCGGCACTTCGATGGCGAGCAGAGCGCGGCGGCGCTTTGATCAAAGTCACGTGGACACGATTTCCACCCCGCCCTCTCACAACCCGACGGGCACTTGGCTCCGCCCCTTTCCCTCGTCCACACACTCACTTGCCCCTCCCCCCCCACCCCCAGCCTGTATCGAGTGGCCAGCTTATTCGGTGTCTTCGTGAGAGGTTTAAAAAGGTACATCCGTCCACTGGATGTTCTTAAACCAAGCACCGATCATTCACGTCTATGTTTGGAGGAGGAAATCATTTTAATTTCACTTGAAAATATAAATATACAGTATTATATATGTATAACTAAATATGTATGGATATTTATACTCGTATATATATATATATATATATATATATATATATATATATATATATATAAATATGTATGTCGATAAATAAATATGTATTTATATAAATAAATATGTATATCTATCGATCTATAATTACAGCAATCTGTGCATGTGTGTGTGTCTGTGTGTCTGTCTGTCTGTCTGTCTGTCTGTCTGTCTGTCTGTCTGTCTGTCTGCGACCGCCGTTTCTCACCAACCGCCGGTCCGATCTGATTGAAACTTGCCACGAATATTGCCAGGGCCCCGCGGATGTGCCTTTTCAAGGTTTGATATCAATCGGACGAGCGGTTCCCAAGTTACGGACATTTATCTGTCAACCAATGACAGGACACGGTGTTATGACGTCACAAATAATACTTATTTATTTATTTTTGGCTGAAATTTTTTTGTTTTTGGCGAGAGAGAAGGGACGAGAGAGGGGGCGTCACAATTCGAGGGAGGAGGGGTGAGAGAGGGGGGCGGGAGAGGGGGTGAGAGTGGGGGTGAGAGATAGGAGCGAGAGAGGAGGGAGGAGAGAGGAGGGGCGAGACTAGGGGGGAGAGAGGGGATGAGAGAGGGGGAGGAGTGGGGGGGGGCGTCACAATTCTTCTTCTTCATTTGATAATGACGTCACAATTGACGCTGGGGACCTGAGTATGTTTCCCAGGTGTTTCCAAGTTATGGCCATTTATGATACGGTTGGTCGGATCTAATTGAAATAATTCTCCCAATCCAGTCGTCATTTACGAGAGTGAAGGAACGAAGCTGCACCTACGGGCCCACACTAGTATTAATAATAATAATAGCACAATATATATATATATATATATATATATATATATATATATATATATATATATATATATATATATATATATATATATATTGTTACGAATTTGGAATTTAATTGCACAAAACATACAGGTTCCCTGAGTCAGCTATGTCGATAAGTGCAATAGCTCACATTTCATTGTTTAAATGTTCAGAGATCGATTAGATGCGCTGCGGATCGATTTAATAGTTAGGGAGCGAACAATGGAGACGTCCCTCCCCCTCTTCTGCAAAGAGGAAGAAGAACCCTGTGTTGACGTCAACAACTCCCTCCCACCCGTGGTTGAGCGGTGGGTGGATCACGAGGGCATGAGTCACGCCGGGTGCGGGGGAGGGGGTGCAAAGGATAAAGAGGAGACTTTTTCTTTGTTCGTGTGGGAGTACCGTGGTAGGGCTGAGTTTGTGGGAGTCTCATGGTAGGGCTGAGTTCGTGGGCTGAGTTCGTGGGAGTCCCGTGGCAGAGTACGTGAAGAGTCCCGTTCTGAGTCGCGTGTGCTGAGTTCGTGTGCTGAGTCCCGTGGGAGGAGTAAGCTTTCTTGCTTCGGAGAGAGCAGTCGTTCAGCCATTGGGTCCTGCTTGGCTTGCTTGGCTTGAGGCCTTCGGAAGCTTTTTGCTTCGGCTGGCTCAATGAGCTTCGGCTGCTGCTTTGTTTTGGAAGGAACTTGAGCCGGTTGTTCGGCTCGAGCTGCGTGTGGAGGCTTCTTCCTCTCCTTCCTCTCCTTCCTCTTCTTCTTGGTTCGTGGAGCTTTTTGTTCTCCATTTTGTTTCCTGGCTTGGCAGCGACGCATCGGCCCTTTCTTGGAGTTGGATCCTCGGGGAAGCGACGATCGACAGGAAGGATCGGCGACTCTGCCTCACCGACACGTGTTGAGAAGCGCGGGAGGATTCGCGGGAGCTCGGGAAGGATCGCGGCGATTGATCCAGCTCGCTCTCGCTGGAGCCCGGGACCGGACAAGTTGAAGACCACACGAGGTGGAAAGGTTCGAGTTAGGCTCTGAGTTTCAGCTCACCTGTCCTCCGAGCTGGAGCTCGTGATTAAAGGCCTCAGCCACCGTTTCGTGTGTGTGTGTGTGTGTGTGTGTGTGTGTGTGCGTGCGTGCGTGCGTGCGTGCGTGCGTACATTTGAGTGTCCGTGGGCCCGTCTTAATAATTAGGAACTGCTGTTAAGTGTAAATGACTGTACATAATAAGTAGACGGTTGTAGTTCTTTTGTCGTGCTTTTGTTGCTTGTATAATTGCATACGTGTTTTGCCTTATTTAATTGCATACGTGTTTCATTATAATAAATGTCCTTGTGTAAATGTGAACCTGCTCGTTTTCGTACATTCCCTCATTGACTGAACATTTCGTGTGTTGGGAGTTAGAAAGCCGTTGGTTTGCCGTAATAGGGGGACATGTGGACCGGCGGTTCTTGGCGATTACGCCGCTCGGAATCGCGCACGGACAGGCTCGCCTCAGCGGTTTCTTCCGTACGAGTTCCGTCGAGGGTGGAATACCCTGGTAGTTGGATCACGTGAGTATTTGGGTACATTGAAGATTGGCAATCGACCCTCCCCCACGTGATCTGCCAATTGGCGTATTTCGGTTCTTGAAGAAGGACCCGTCGCTCAGAGTTATCCGGTTGGCGATCTATATTCCGGGCGATCAGTCGGGCCGACTCGACTTGCGGTTCCGTTCAGAGCGGTCGGTTGGCGGCTGACCCCCCGGCCAGTAACAATATATATATATTGTTGCGGTTGAGGAAATTCGCAAACTACCATTCAGGTCCCGTAGGTGAGATATCTCTCTAAGTACATGTGTAGTTAGCCCCAAACCTGTTGTTTAGAGGGAATAATTGTGATCCATTCGGCTGCGACCCTTTGAGATAGCCGTTTTTCTGTTCTATCTTTATTTTGAACCAACCACGTCTCAACCGCCATCACACAACAACCACCAACCGCAACGCCGCTTCACAACAACAACAACGCCAACAGCCACGACCTTTACCTTCACAACTCGCTCCCGCCAACATCGCATCACCGCCATTCCAAACGTCGCCATGGCCATGGACCAGCACTTTAAACCCTCCACCACCTTCGCCTCCTTCTGCGGTCATTCCCGCACCGCTGTGGACACCGAGCGTCAGGCTGTCCTGGCCTCGTGCGTGGACGCGCGCCGAGCCGCGGGTGCAAATAGCGGCCTTTCCGAGGAGAAGTCGGATCAGGAATGATACACGCCACTTCTGATCCGTCCACCAGCAAGCACGGGGCAGTTTGGCCCCACCTCCAGGTGCGTCGGAGCAGAATCGACATATGCAAATTCGAGGATCAGGGGAGGCTCACGCCCTTTTTCTCCGTCCAATGGGCGAGCGTGGCTCCACCCCCGAGCTCGTTCTGATCCAGAAATTTGCATATGGGTTCTCCTACACCACTATGAAGCGCCGAGCGCGGGGCGAATTCAGTCAGTTTTTCGGTCAAGGCGAGTTGGAGAAGAGTTTGTCAGAGTTTTGGGTCGGAAGCAGTTGGAGGCAGTCGGAGTTGGAGAGGAGTTGGAGTTTTGAGTTGGAGAGAAGGTTGGAGGCAGTGAGTTGGAGTCAGGAAGGTCGAGGCAGTCAAGTCGGGTCTGGAGAGTGGCAGTCTGTCGGGGTTCGGAGTCTGTCAGGGAGCTGCAGAGAGAGGAAGCCTGGAGCCTGGAGCCTGGAGCGCGGTCGAGGTGATTTGCTGCAGTCGGCTGAGGAGAATTGCGGAGGGGACCGGATGCCTCGGGTCCAAGGCAAGGAAGACGGCGGTCGGTGACGAGGTCGCAGTGAGTCACGTCGTCGCGGGACCCAAGCAAGCCAGCTATCCTCTTTCCCCAGAGCATCAACAATTTCCCCTTTTTCCCCCCGCGCTGAGATAGTGCGAAAAGGGGGCCCCGTTCCCACCCCACTCCAAGCAGTGCCAACGAAGCCCGCGAAGGAGCGCGGAGTCGGGGCACCGCCGCCACATTTGCGGCTCATCACAGGACACGGGTAGGATCCACCCGGTCTCGCGGCCCACAGGCCCCGTCCTGCCCCTTTGTCTTTGAGAGTGGCCCTTTTCTTTTGCTTTTGAGTAGATGTGTTGTCGGCGCCGTCCGTAAAGTAAAAACTGTAAGTGTTGCCGTGTGCTCGCGTAGTCGGTCGTAGATCTGCATTGTTGTATTTCTTTGTTGCAATTGCTTTTGGTGCATAATTGTTGTAATTGTATATGTGTGCTTTCCTGTGTTCCGCGGAATAAATGTGCCTTATGTTGAACTGTTTTCCCATTTCGCTCGTCTTTCTTTAATTGAATCTCCATCTTGCTTCACGTAAAGGATTGGTAGTGGGCTAAATACGCCCGATAATTAATCGGAACCGTCGAGGTCGACGATAACACCGCCGGTTATCCCGATAGTACGGAACGGGTCGCTAAGTGGCCCATGTCCGGAGTCGACCTGCGGCGAGGTGCGATTGCCCGGTCTACCCTCGGTGTGGGTACTTAGGTAGGTCGAATTTGACGAACAACCCTATCCCACGTGGGGCCGATTGGCACGATCGTGGTGAGGCCGAAAGGCCCACCCGTGACTAGTTCCCGGCGTGAGTCCGAGAGGGTCACGACAGAATTGTCCGTCCGGTGGGGCGACGTGCCGCGATTCGAGTTATGTGGCCGCCGCACGCCGGCGGGAGCGACTCGCAACAATATATATATATATATATATATATATATATATATATATATATATATATATATATATATATATATATATATATATATATACTTATATCTATCTAAAATTCCAGCAATCTGTGTGTGTGTGTGTGTGTGTGTGTGTGTGTGTGTGTGTGTGTGTGTGTGTCTGTCTGTGACCGCCGTTTCTCGACAACCGCCGGTCCGATCTGATTGAATCTTGCCAGGAATATTGCTGGGGCCCTGCGGATGTGCCTTTTCATGGTTTGATATCAATCGGACGAGCGGTTCCCAAGTTTCGGCCATTTATCTTTCGACCAATGACAGGACACGGTGCTATGACGTCACGAATGACGTCACAATTAATGGTTATTTATTTACTTTTTTGCACGATTGACGTCACAATTCTTCTTCTTCGTTTGGTATGACGTCACAATCGATGCTGGTGACCTGAGTATGTGCCTTTTCAAGGTTTGATATTGATCGGACAAGTGGTTCCCAAGTTACGGCCATTTATCTGTCAACCAATGACAAGACACGGTGCTATGACGTCATGAATGACGTCACAATTAATGTTTATTAATTAATTTATTTTGCACGATTGACGTCACAATTCTTCTTCTTCGTTTAGTATGACGTCACAATCGACGCTGGGGACCTTAGTATGTGCCTTTTCAAGGTTTGATATCGTTCTTCATCTGTTTCAGCTGTTCCCAAGTGTTTCCCAAGGTTTGAAAGCTGTTTTTACCCAAGGTTTGAAACAATTGTTCAAATTATTAATTAATCCCAAGGTTTGCATTTTCCCAAGGGAAAGAGCTGTTTTCCAAGGGTCTGAAAGCTGTTTTTTCCCCAGGTTTGAATTAATTGTTGTGCTTGGAAGACATTTGTGAATACATTTACAGAGAGGAGGGGCGAGAGAGGGGGAAAAGAGGGGGCGAGAGATTGGGGGCAAGAGAGGAGGACGAGAAAAGGGAGGGAGAGAGGGGGGGTGAGAGAGAGGGCGTCACAATTTAAGAGAGGGGGAGAGAGGAGGGGCGAGAGAGGGGGAGAGAGGGGGAGAGAGGAGGGGTGAGAGGAAGGGGAGAGAGGAGGGGGGAGAGACGAGGGTGAGAATAGAGGGGCAAGAGAGGGGGGAGAGAGAGCGGGGGCGAGAGAGGGGGGCAAGAACAGCAAGTTCGCAACAGCGAGAAAACAGCAAGTCACAATACTTCTTCTTCTTCTTCTTCATTTGACATGACGTCACAATTGACACTGGGGACCTGAGTATGTTTCCCAAGTTATGGCCATTTATGATACGGTTGGTCCGATCTAATTGAGATGATGCCCCAATCCAGTCGTCGTTTACGAGAGCGAAGGAACGAAGCTGCACATACTGGCACGCACCTACGGGCCCGCACGGTGCTATGACGTCACGACACGTCATGAGAGGACACGGTGCTATGACGTCATTCATGACATCACAATTGTTTTTTTGTTTTTTTTTGCACGATTGACATCACAATTCTTCTTCTTCGTTTGATATGACGTCACAATTGACGCTGGGGACCTGAGTATGTTTCCCAGGTATTTCCCACGTTATGGCCATTTATGATACGGTTGGTCCGATCTAATTGAAACAATGCCCCAATCCAGTCGTTGTTTACGAGAGTGAAGGAACGAAGCTGCACATACTGGCATGCACCCACGGGCACTCACGCACCCACGGGCCCGCACATACGGGCCCGCAGCTACGGGCCCACACTAGTATAAATAAATATATATATATATATATATATATATATATATATTTCCAGAAATAGTGTGTGTCTGTCTGTCTGACTGTGGCCGCTGTTTCTCGACAACCACTGGTCCGATCTAATTTAAACTTGCCAGGTTTATTGCTGGGACCCTGAATATGTGCCTTTTCATGGTTTGATATTAATCGGACAAGTGCTTCCCAAGTTATGGCCATTTATTTACCAAACCAATGACAGGACACGGTGCTATGACGTCACAATTGACGTCACAATTATTCTTCTTTGTTTGATATGATGTCACAATTGACGTAACGCACGTACGGGCACGACGTCACGACGTTTGATATGACGTCACGCACGTACGGGCACGCACTAGTATATATAAATATTGTTACGGTGGTGGAAATTCACAGAACACCATTCAGGTTCTCAGAGATCAGTTATTTCGATAAGTGTGTGTTCCAGGTTAGATTTCCCTACCGATGTATAAAAGGGATTATTCCTGTGCCGGGCTGTGCATCTTTGAGTTAGCCGTTATTCTTTCCCTTTCTTTTATTTTAAACAAACAAACATCTTCTCATCGCAATCCCATCACGTCATCCTCGACAGCGGCAAAGTGCCGTCGGTGCGAACTCGTGCCGCGACAAGCAGGGCGATTTCAACCACGTCCACGTGTGATCAGCCACCGCGACAAGCAGGGAGATTTCAACCACATCCGCGTGTGATCAACCTCCGCGACAAGCAGGGTGATTTCAACCATGTCCGCGTGTGATCAGCCGCTTTCACGGCAAAATCGGATCAGAATGGCCTTACCCTCTGAAAGAGCTGGTCAATCAGAAGTGAGAGAGGTGGGGCCAGCCAGGCGTGAAGCTTCAAAGGTGAAAGGGGGGAGGTGCCGATGACTGGTGGCGAAACCTTCAGCAGCTTCTCCCTCGGGGCTATGAAAACCCGCATTAGGACGCTGACAAGTTCGTTCGTTCGTCGGAGGAGTTGAGGAGAGTTTGTTCGTTGGAGGGGCGCAGTTCGTCGTTGGAGCCAGCCAAGTCCGCATTTCGCTGGAAGGTTCGCCAGCGCAACCAATGGAGCCAGTCAGAGCTCGGGGGGAGGGGGGGGTCCGGGCAACCGACCCTGAATCAGTCAGACGAAAGACCCGTTCACTCCTCCAGCACGTCGTCGGCTAGATCTGACCGACCAGGCCGCAGTGAAGGCCTGACGACCGAGGGGAACCGAACAAGCTGCTCGTCAAGTCGAACAGGCGACTGGCGTGTTTGCGACGCACCGGACGACCGAGGGGAACCGTACAAGCTGCTCGTCAAGCCGTCCAAGCGACTGGAGCGTTCACGATGCCCAGACCGGACGGAGACACCACGGGTCGCCGATCACGAAGACCATCGAGTCGCCACCAGGGCGGCGAGATAACCTACCTGATCTCTCAGGGCCTGTTCCAGTCATCCTGGCCCTGCGCGCATTAAAGGCTCACGAGCCCGATTCTGTTCTTTCTTGGGTTTTGCATGGAAGTCTGTGGGCCCTGTCTTATAAGTCGAATTGTTAAGTGCATGCTCGCGTACATAATAAATAGATATCGGCTGTAGGCTTTTGCTTGTGTCTTTTTCCCCATACCCCCATTCATTGCATTACCTGTAAAATAAATGCCTCTTTGTTTGAACGTAAACCTGCTCGTCGTGTCGTTTCATTCCATTGACTGCTATGGTGCGTACGGAGAATTAGCTGGCTTCTAAAGCCGATAAAATAAATCTGTCCGACGGAACTTGGTGATTTAAAACCGCTCGGCATTCGCACACGGAACGAGCACGCTTAAGCGGCTCGTTTCCGTACAAGTTCTCGTCGAGGTACAAACTCTCGGTAGTCTGTCCACACGAATAATTAGGTAAATCGATCATTCGGCGATAAACCCTGTAGCGCGGGCAGAACATTGACAAGTTTGTGGTGTATTAAAAGCACCCGTAGCTGGGTTTTGGCGTTTGTCCGGAAGCTACGACTAGATTGTCGCGTTCGGTGGACGCGCGGCCTGGATTGGGCTGACAAGGTCGTGCGCACGCTGAACGGGCAGCAATCTATAACAATATAAACAAATGTATTGTTGCAGTTCTGCAAAACCACATGCCCCTAAGGCAATGGCACCCAATTTATAGTGATCCCCAGGCAGTTATTTTGCTAGTCTTCATGCAATCAGATTTTCTCATGCCTAGTGGGTTAATGGGACGAAGTGCGTTGCGTGGGTCTAATAGCTAAGGCTAATAACCATATTTATCGTCAATCCTGATTTCCATCCAACCCTTTCCTTTTATCCATGGTACAAATCGAAGCAAGCACAGCATCCAAGCAGCCACCTGTGAGAGAATCACCACAACAACAAACTCGCTGCTCGGTGCGCGCATGGCATGCCCTTTCATTCAAAATCTGCGCACCAATTTACAATGGCGTCTCACCTTGCTCAACATTCGCTCACCAAAAACTCACCGCCTCAACCACCAACATCTCCCGCACAAGGGAAAAATCATCCCATCCCTCCTCGCACCTCCGCATCACTACAGTTTGTCACCAAACAGAGGCACACTGCATGGCCCAGGCCACTTGGACCGCGTGGTGCGGGGACAGGCCAAGCACATTGACAGCACCAACCGTATCTCACCGGCGATTCCCCGATTGGGCATGCAGGACCGACACGACCCTCGTCCAGTCACCAGAACATGGCAGGACTGGCGGCAATGGACGGGGGTCGTGGGGGGGGGGGAGCATTGCGAGGCTTCAGGCCGTGTGTCGCCGGATGTGCGCATGATATCACTTCTGGCCCCAGGAGCCTGGCACGGCGGGGCTATGACCGCCGTGTCCCAATAAGGAAGCACAATTCGGGTCACTGTGCGTCACTTCAGGTCGTCACCCCACCCTTTGCTCGGGGCTTACAAGGGGCGGATCGCAAAGCCATCTGCCCTCTGCTCCTTTTTTTGCCTGCCTGCCTCACCTTCGTCTTTGCCTGCTTGCCTCGCCCTATCTTCTCTGCTCCTCGTTGTCTGCCTGTCGCTGCATCTACACTCAGGGTTGGTGTGCGACAGACATTCTTCTGGGACCAGTGCAGAGCAAACGTTTCCACGAGCCCTGGCAAAGTGATTAAGCAGGAGATAATGTGCCAACTCTTAAGGTGGGATCGCTCAAGCGGATCGTCCCACGGGTCGTACTGGGTTGCGCGGTCGGCCAACCGCACCAGGTATTGCACAGCAGTTCGACCTCATCTGCTCTCCTTCCTTCTGGCTATCTAATGTTCCTCGGGTGTGTGTGTATGTGTGTGTGTGTGTGTGTGTGTGTGTGTGTGTGTGTGTGTGTGTGTGTGTGTGTGTGTGTGTGTGTGTGTGTGTGTGTGATGGCGCCTGTCGTAGCACAAGTTAAGATTGTAGAAGATATAACAGGATAAGTCTGCTCTGTCTGCTTTTGTAAAGTGCTTGCCTTTTGTCACACCCCACAAATTCCTTGCTATCCCTGTTGTACATAATCATAAACCCCATTCACTGTGCCACATACCTTTCCTTGCTTGATTGTAAATAAATGCTTGTATAGAAATGTTCCCAGCTCATTTTCATCTTTTCCTTCATTGGTGCAGCATGATCCGTATCCTCGCCTCGTTGGGACGTTATCCCCAATGATGTTTTCCAAGCCGGTACGTCCTTGGGTAGTTAAGCTCGGCTGCATCTGATCCCTTCAGGTGATCTGGTTTGAATAAGGCGTACCGAGGGCGTGTTCCCTGGTAATTGAATCACATGACCATTAGGTCACCGATATTCATGAGGCAGAGGACCCTAAGCCACGTGGTTGAATTATTGGTATTTAAAGTTGATTAGCGACCCACTGCATCACAGAGTTTTCCGTGTGTGATGGCTTGCGATTCCGGAGAGGCTAGAGGGAACTCAAAGAAGCCCCCCCCCCGTGGTCTTCTAGCCCCTGACCCCATAACATACTATATCTGCAACAACATACGACTGCAACAACATACTATCTTCTTCTTCTTCTTCTTCTTCTTCTTCTTCTTCTTCTTCCTTCGGCTGCTCCCATGAAGGGTCGCCACAGCGAATCATCCGTATGATCCGCATAGTGATTTGGCACATGTTTTACGCCGGATGCCCTTCCTGACGCAACCCTGGTCGCCTCTTACGACACAGGGATATGGTACACCTATTTTAACCGGGGTATACACCGGCCCAGTACACTAGTACTCACTTCGCCGACCTCGGAAGGATGACAGGCTGAGTCAACCCCTTGGTGTATTAATTCAGTGGCCCAACGGGGCTTGAACTCGGGACCTTTTGGATCCCAAGCCGCTGCCCTAACCACTGCGCCAACACCAGGCTTTATATATATATATATATATATATATATATATATATATATATATATATATATATATATATATATATATATATATATATATATATATATATATATATATATAAATAAAACCAGGGAGTATATAATATATAGGCAACAACATACTATATATATATATATGAAGACCACAAGGGGAAAACCAGAGATGTCAGGATAAGTCGATTTTGAAGAAACTGAAAAACAAAGTTTCAACACTTTGGTGGACTGTTTAATAACTGTCATATAGATTTCTTTTCCAGTAAAAGGAAGAGTGATCATTGGCTGATCAAATTAAGCATGTAGCAATTGCCAAGCTTCTGTGTTATTTAATTTAAGAGCAAAGAACGAATCAATGTTACAAACTGACATCACTGGTTATTCCCTTGTTTAATAATTGCCATGCAATTTTAACCCAGGATGTGTTGCAAATTCATGCTTCTTGGTTATTAGCATACGTTGCATGACTTTGGTGATCACAGATTATTTTTTTCAACATGAAACGGTCATTGTTTTTTTGTTTGATTGGTGTTCAACGCCATACTCAAGGGTATTTCGCTTATATGACAACGGATTCTCCATTTCTTACTCCGTACTACTTAATATGATGGAAAACCGGGAGGAAACCAAGGATAAACCACCCCCGCGATGGCCGAAGTCACCTCATGTGACTCCCTCATATACCTAAGCAGGTTGATTGGGCGGTGGGTACATCGAATGAGGATGGGTACTCAGACGCGCTAACCATTAAGCCGCGGCGTGGGTCCCATAAAAGTCACAATAAAGATTTGACCAGGCTTGAACCACGATATGCACCAACTACGGAGCCCATGATATAACCAAATAGGCCATTGTAGTGCTCAGAGTTTATGCTGTGATAGTTTTACAACCTTTTATAACTTAGTTTCTCAACTCTGAATATTATGATGGAACAGTTAACATTATCATGATGATATTATGATGTTATGATATTATGATGGCTCACCATAAACCAACAGATGCCTCATCTCAGACGCTCACCATGACGCTACAACCCTCACAATAATTCTCACAACGCCTTCTAAAAATCCCTACAACAACCTACACCCGACCTCTTCACCACAAATTCCACAAATGCGACCAACCACTTCAACATCCTCATCATAACCACCTCGACCACTCCCAATGCTTCAACACCTTCACCACAAACTCCAGAGTGCTTCCTCGCTCCCACAACAACCGTTACAAACCGCCTCAACCACAGTTAACTCCCTGGACGCTCACCACAGTTTCTGCGGATGCCGGAGGAATGAAGGACATTGCGAGCCGGGGTATTTTGGTGTGTAAGCGCAAATATGCACTGGGGCTCATTCAATGACGTCCATGTAGCCTTGGCGCTCCACTAAATAATGCTCAAACGGAGTTCAGCGCATGTTCATGGCCAGGGAGCGCTCCCGAAGACCCTCAGCTAACGTTAAATGTTAATTACAGCGCTGTGTCGCGTGGCCCGGCTGAGAAGCAACTGAGGCCATTTTCGGCTCCAGAGTCTGGCAGGGAGTAACTAGGCCCGGGGTAACATCCACACACCAATGAGGATGCTCGGAAACGCCTGTAGGGTCTTCTGATCTGCTTTTTTCCTCTTCCATCACTCCGTGTTCTATAAAAAGAGAGCAAATCAGAGCCGTTAGTAGAGTCTTTTCCTCCAGAGCCTTTGCTGAGCCGAGCGGCATCCGAGCTGAGACGGCAGCGCAACCTAGTGAAGCAAGCAGTGTGGCACAAGCTTGCCGGGGTCGTTGCCGGGTTATTCCCACGTCATTGGTGCTTGGCTTTGATGGCGTTCCACATTCATCCTCGTTAACCATACATTTACAGACTTTATTGCACATGTGCCCCGTTAAGCTATCTCTCACACATCTTTTTCTCCATCTGTGTCCCATCCACTAAAAAAGCATTACCAATTCTCACCTTTAACAACTTCCTCTTGCATTACATCACATTTTACACCTCCCACTCATGTACCATAGACATCCCAGTTTTCTTCCCTCCTCCCCCTTCCTAAGTGATTGGGTTACATCAGTACATCGACCGCTCTAGGTGCAATGAGGTCACCGACACCTCAACTGCTTCTCCTCTTTTTGAAATCTCTAGCTTTTTCGTGTGTGTGTGTGTGTGTGTGTGTGTGTGTGTGTGTGTGTGTGTGTGTGTGTGTGTGTCTCTGACAGTGCCTGTTATGTGTAACATAAGTTAAGATTGCAGAAGTTATTGGCGGGTTAACTCTGCACTGTCTCTTTTATAAATGACTGCATTTATTTTGCTGCACCCACAAATTCCTTGCTTCCCCTGCTGTACATTTCATTGAATAAACACTGTTACTGTGTCACAACTTACCTCACCCTTGCTTGCAATAAATTGCTTTGTTATAAATGAACCCAGCCCGTTTTGGCTTTTCCTTCATTGGTCCAACATGGTCCGCACATTGGTCTTGCCGCAAAGTTATACCCCACCAAATTTGCTGTTGTTAGCCAGTGCACACTCACTGTATTGCTCGGCAGTAATCGAAGTGTGCACTGAGGGCACGAGACCCGAATCAACTCGGCCGTCCACAGGTTAAGTATCACACAAAATAGTGTAACCCTGCCCGAATTTACCGTGCCAATCAGCGTTCGTGGTTGCCTCGCCACCTACTGGTGTGCGGAGTTATCTCTGCCAAGGTGGCCTCAGGACCGGTCGATCGAGAGGGACCCGAGCGCTTCCCCTTGTGGCGAGCCTCGAACCCCGAGTCCGCAACATTATTATAGAAAGGCATGTATTTGTATACGAGGGTCTTGACTCATCTAGGGGCGCTAAACAAGGAACAATAGGGGATTCACAAATTACCAAAGGGTATAGGGTGTAGGTGGAGGTAAAACATAAGAACGAACAAAGGTCCTGAAATTAGGGACAGAATCCGAAAGAATGAGCGTGTTCACTTAGGGTGTCATAAGTCCCAGGACACGGTTTTAGCTGCTTATAGCTGCAGAAATAGCAAGTCCTCTCCCCACACTCATGGGGGGAGGGGCGAGGGTGGGGGGGGTACATGCCCATGACCTGACACTGCATACCACAAACATAAATGCAAAATTTGGTGGAGGGTGGCCAAGCCGTTTTCTATTCCATCAGGAACAGATGTACAGATTTTGCCATATTTTATATTGTAGGATAGTATGATGTAACAAAGGCATGCCGTACGGGGTAGACAAAATGCTAAGCTGCAAAAGATAAATTTATTATGGTTTGCAGTTGGCTGTTAAAACACCGCAAATTGTAGAGCCAGTGATTATCTGTTTCTGAAAAGCCCAAATTCCATTTCCGAAATTATATTCCGTTTCATGTTCGCGAGGAGCCTCTTCCCCTAACTGTTCCAAGGGGGCGGGTCCAAGCAATCCTCACCCAGCTGAGTGTCTCTATACCTCTTCATTGGCGGCATCTCTGAGTGGCGTATTTCGCCATATGTTGTAACTGGGCGGTGATGCAAAAACACATGGAATAATAAAACGACGGTTTCTTTTCATATTTTTCATAAACAACAATATATTCTGCCAAATCTCAGGTATTTCGACGATTTTCTAATGTAGGGACTTGTGTTTCCATTCAACTTTCTGGAACAAAGTGATCTTTAGAAACGGGTTGTCCAGCTCTGTGGATCGTGAATACGGGGTAAACTAGAAATGCACTCAGTAGAGTGAGTGCATACATCTGCCGTGCAATGCCTGATCCACTCGAAGATATTGGGCCAATACATTTTTGAAATATCAGGATATGTATATATATATATATATATATATATATATATCTATATATATATATATATATATATATATATATATATATATATACTTCTTCTTCTTCTTTCGGCTGCTCCCGTTAGAGGTCGCCACAGCGGATCATCCGTATGATCCGCATAGTGATTTGGCACATGTTTTACGCCGGATGCCCTTCCTGACGCAACCCTGGTCGCCTCTTACGACACAGGGATATGGTACACCTATTTAACCGGGGTATACACCGGCCCAGTACACTGGTACTCATTTCGCCGACCTCGGAAGGATGACAGGCTGAGTCAACCCCCTGGTGTATTAATTCAGAGGTCCAACGGGGCTTGAACTCAGGACCTTTTGGATCCCAAGCCGCTGCCCTAACCACTGCGCCAACACCAGGCTATTAACTTGCGCCTAGTCTACTGTATATATATATATATATATATATATATATATATATATATATATATATATATATATATATATATATATATATATATATATATATATATATATATGTACAGTATGCGGCTAAATAACGATGAGTGAAAGATATCTCCTGGGCACAAGCTCACTTGACCGTGGCGCTATGCAGACCGAACTTATCACAGCCTAAAAAGCCTTTATCCATAGCTCCCACCTCTTTCTTCGTCTTTTCTCCAAAATGCTGAACTGACTCCTCAAGTCAATGGAAAGCCACTCTTCCTTCCAGAGCTTCAAGTTGGCAGTACACAACCAAATGAAGTAATTCTCTATTCCTAGCTCTAATCTGTTCTATCACGATTAAATTGCCCCCAAACCCCATCTTTCCCAAAACTTACCCTTCTTACAAGCAAGTCATGACGTTTTTTTCCCCCCTTTTCTTTCTATTTGTACTGTTCCTACATCCCTTACTTGTTCCTCCAGTAGTGTGTAAGCATCACACTGACGTATCACAACCTAACTGTTAGAGCATTGCCCTATATTTTTTAGACCAAAAAAACCTCAAGATTGTAGCCGATTTGCTTTGCTCTCACTTCCGGTTCGGGGATCGGCGCATGTGGTTGACTGATCGGTGCTCTCTCCTACTCGCTCTGACAAGAATAGTTCCCACGGCCATTTATGTTGTGTTTTACTGTTTGTTTTTTTTTCCAGTTTTTATGTTTATGTTTTTCGTCAATTTTTCTGGCCCAAACTGTATCCTGTTATGTTGAATCGTTTCATTCGTCTCCCGAGTTAAGTTGAGCCTTCTAGTGACAGACGAGAATGCTTCCACTCTGCTTTTTGATCCATCAGCTCAATCCATTTCCCCTCCTCCCTCAAATATTCAAACCAAATATCTCTTCTTCTTCACTCAAAAAACCCAACACCAACAACATCAGAAATTGGAAAGGCTCTTTTCAACGTTGCGACAACAGATGTGCCTCCGCCTTCATTATTACATCATTGTACATACTTGTACCAAGTTTGATTTAAATCCATGAACCCAGATTCAAAATATTAAATCATTCCGACTGCCAGAGCATGCGTCTGATCAGGTTGAAATTTAAAGCCTATATTCCCCATGACTACTCGATCATACTTGTGACGTTTCATGTGAATTGATAAAGCGGTTCAAGAGAAATAATTTTTTGAAGATTTTCATTCAATCCAATATGACTGCCAGACCATGTGACCTATTAATTATTCGTGAACACCCTGGTAGCCCCAAGGCTTGGGGAAAATATGGGTGAAGTTTTCCCTCGATCTGTCAATCCATTCTGGAGAAGATGATTTTAAAGGTTTATTCTTCAAAAAATATCATAGCTGCCAAATCATGTGACCTATGACCAGGAGTTCACACAACTGGTACTCAGGTACTCATGCGTGGTTAAAGAAAAAAAAAAACAACAAAAAAAACCTAAATTATATATATATATATATATATATATATATATATATATATATATATATATATATATATATATATATATATATATATATATACTGTATATCCCAAAAGTCTCCATACATAGGGAAAATTAACACTTTTAGCAAAATGTAACTTTATTTACAAAACGCTCTCGACATGATTGCCATTTCATTGTAAACACACACGAAGTCGTCTCTCCCACTCATGTTGAACTCGTGTCAACACATCTGGCATTATGCAAGTAATTCCACTTCGAATGCATTCCTTTAAATCAGGGATCTCCAACCTTTTTTGGGCGGTATCGTGGGCCGTATTGTAATGTAAACTTAATATGGCACCGCGGGCCGCATAAATCCGTCTAAGGGGCCGCATGTGACCCGCGGGCCGCAGGTTGGAGACCCCTGCTTTAAATGATCCATGTTCTGAATGTTGTCGTATGTGTCGTGTGTGATGTGCTTGCCATGTTTCCTGTTAAAGTCGATTGCAACCTTGCGACAGCTTCCCGAACCAGCCATGAGAATGATTTCAATTTGTTCTTCTTTTGACAAAGGCATTCTTAAAGGGAATCTGAAAAAAAAGAAGATATAAGCTATTTATGAAGAATTTCGGGAGACATTTTGCTGAAAGTGTTAAATTATCTATGGAGACTTTAGGGACACCCTGTATCAATATACACCCTGTATATACACCCTTTAGGGACACCCTGTATATACACCCTTTAGGGACACCCTGTATATACACCCTTTATAGACACCCTGTATATACACCCTTTAGAGACACCCTGTATATACACCCTTTAGAGACACCCTGTATATACACCCTTTATAGACACCCTGTATATACACCCTTTAGAGACACCCTGTATATACACCCTTTAGAGACACCCCGTATATACACCCTGTATACACACCCTTTGGAGACACCCTGTATATACACCCTTTAGAGACACCCTGTATATAAACCCTTTAGAGACACCCTGTATATACACACCCTTTAGAGACACCCTGTATATGCACACCCTTTAGAGACACCCTGTATATACACCCTTTCGAGACACCCTGTATATACACCCTTTCGAGACACCCTGTATATACACCCTTTAGAGACACCCTGTATATACACCCTTTAGAGACACCCTGTATATACACACCCTTTAGAGACACCCTGTATATACACCCTTTAGAGACACCCTGTATATACACACCCTTTAGAGACACCCTGTATATACACACCCTTTAGAGACACCCTGTATATACACACCCTTTAGAGACACAGTGTATATGCACACCCTTTAGAGACACCCTGTATATACACCCTTTAGAGACACCCTGTATATACACACCCTTTAGAGACACCCTGTATACACACCCTTTAGAGACACCCTGTATATACACCCTTTAGAGACACCCTGCATATACACCCTTTAGAGACACCCTGTATATACACCCTTTAGAGACACCCTGTATATACACACCCTTTAGAGACACCCTGTATATACACACCCTTTAGAGACACCCTGTATATACACCCTTTAGAGACACCCTGTATATACACCCTTTAGAGACACCCTGTATATACACCCTTTAGAGACACCCTGTATATACACCCTTTAGAGACACCCTGTATATACACCCTTTAGAGACACCCTGTATATACACCCTTTAGAGACACCCTGTATATACACCCTTTAGAGACACCCTGTATATACACACCCTTTAGAGACACCCTGTATATACACCCTTTAGAGACACCCTGTATATACACCCTTTAGAGACACCCTGTATATACACCCTTTAGAGACACCCTGTATATACACCCTTTAGAGACACCCTGTATATACACCCTTTAGAGACACCCTGTATATACACACCCTTTAGAGACACCCTGTATATACACCCTTTAGAGACACCCTGTATATACACCCTTTAGAGACACCCTGTATATACACCCTGTATATACACACCTTTTTCGAGACACCCTGTATATACACCCTTTTGAGACACCCTGTATATACACCCTTTAGAGACACCCTGTATATACACCCTTTAGAGACACCCTGTATATACACCCTTTAGAGACACCCTGTATATACACACCCTTTAGAGACACCCTGTATATACACCCTTTAGAGACACCCTGTATATACACCCTTTAGAGACACCCTGTATATACACCCTTTAGAGACACCCTGTATATACACACCCTTTAGAGACACCCTGTATATACACACCCTTTAGAGACACCCTGTATATACACACCCTTTAGAGACACCCTGTATATACACCCTTTAGAGACACCCTGTATATACACCCTTTAGAGACACCCTGTATATACACACCCTTTAGAGACACCCTGTATATACACACCCTTTAGAGACACCCTGTATACACACCCTTTAGAGACACCCTGTATATACACCCTTTAGAGACACCCTGTATATACACCCTTTAGAGACACCCTGTATATACACCCTTTAGAGACACCCTGTATATACACCCTTTAGAGACACCCTGTATATACACCCTTTAGAGACACCCTGTATATACACCCTTTAGAGACACCCTGTATATACACCCTTTAGAGACACCCTGTATATACACCCTTTAGAGACACCCTGTATATACACCCTTTAGAGACACCCTGTATATACACACCCTTTAGAGACACCCTGTATATACACCCTTTAGAGACACCCTGTATATACACCCTTTAGAGACACCCCGTATATACACCCTGTATACACACCCTTTGGAGACACCCTGTATATACACCCTTTAGAGACACCCTGTATATAAACCCTTTAGAGACACCCTGTATATACACCCTTTAGAGACACCCTGTATATACACCCTTTTGAGACACCCTGTATATACACCCTTTAGAGACACCCTGTATATACACCCTTTAGAGACACCCTGTATATACACCCTTTAGAGACACCCTGTATATACACCCTTTAGAGACACCCTGTATATACACCCTTTAGAGACACCCTGTATATACACCCTTTAGAGACACCCTGTATATACACCCTTTAGAGACACCCTGTATATACACCCTTTAGAGACACCCTGTATATACACCCTTTAGAGACACCCTGTATATACACCCTTTAGGGACACCCTGTATATACACCCTTTATAGACACCCTGTATATACACCCTTCAGAGACACCCTGTATATACACCCTTTAGAGACACCCTGTATATACACCCTTTAGGGACACCCTGTATATACACCCTTTAGAGATACCCTGTATATACACCCTCCTGTATATACACCCTGTATATACACCCTGTATATACACCCTTTCGGGACACCTTGTATATACACACCCTTTAGAGACACCCTGTATATACACCCTGTATATACACCCTGTATATACACCCTGTATATACACACCCTTTAGAGACACCCTGTATATACCCCCTTTCGAGACACCTTGTATATACACACCCTTTAGAGACACCCTGTATATACACACCCTTTCGAGACACCCTGTATATACACCCTTGAGACACCTTGTATATACACACCCTTTCGAGACACCCTGTATATACACCCTGTATATAAACCCTTTAGAGACACCCTGTATATACACCCTGTATATACACCCTTTAGAGACACCCTGTATATACACACCCTTTAGAGACACCCTGTATATACACACCCTTTAGAGACACCCTGTATATACACACCCTTTAGAGACACAGTGTATATGCACACCCTTTAGAGACACCCTTTAGAGACACCCTGTATATACACACCCTTTCGAGACACCCTGTATATACACACCCTTTAGAGACACCCTGTATATACACACCCTTTAGAGACACACTGTATATACACACCCTTTAGAGACACCCTGTATATACACACCCTTTAGAGACACACGGTATATACACACCCTTTAGAGACACCCTGTATATACACCCTTTAGAGACACCCTGTATATACACCCTTTAGAGACACCCTGTATATACACACCCTTTAGAGACACCCTGTATATACACACCCTTTAGAGACACCCTGTATATACACACCCTTTAGAGACACCCTGTATATACACACCCTTTAGAGACACCCTGTATATACACACCCTTTAGAGACACCCTGTATATACACACCCTTTAGAGACACCCTGTATATACACCCTTTCGAGACACCCTGTATATACACACCCTTTCGAGACACCCTGTATATACACCCTTGAGACACCTTGTATATACACACCCTTTCGAGACACCCTGTATATACACCCTTGAGACACCTTGTATATACACACCCTTTCGAGACACCCTGTATATACACCCTGTATATAAACCCTTTAGAGACACCCTGTATATACACCCTGTATATACACCCTTTAGAGACACCCTGTATATACACACCCTTTAGAGACACACTGTATATACACACCCTTTAGAGACACCCTGTATATACACACCCTTTAGAGACACCCTGTATATACACACCCTTTCGAGACACCCTGTATATACACACCCTTTCGAGACACCCTGTATATACACCCTTTCGAGACACCTTGTATATACACACCCTTTTGAGATACCCTGTATATACACCCTGTTCTACACCCTGTATATACACCCTGTATATACACCCTGTATATACACCCTGTATATACACCCTGTATATACACCCTTTAGAGACACCCTGTATATACACCCTGTATATACACCCTGTATATAAACCCTTTAGAGACACCCTGTATATACACACCCTTTAGAGACACCCTGTATATGCACACCCTTTAGAGACACCCTGTATATACACCCTTTCGAGACACCCTGTATATACACACCCTTTCGAGACACCCTGTATATAAACCCTTTGGAGACACCCTGTATATACACCCTTTAGAGACACCCTGTATATACACCCTTTAGAGACACCCTGTATATACACACCCTTTAGAGACACCCTGTATATACACACCCTTTAGAGACACCCTGTATATACACCCTTTAGAGACACCCTGTATATACACCCTTTAGAGACACCCTGTATATACACACCCTTTAGAGACACCCTGTATATACACACCCTTTGGAGACACCCTGTATATACACACCCTTTAGAGACACCCTGTATATACACACCCTTTAGAGACACCCTGTATATACACACCCTTTAGAGACACCCTGTATATACACACCCTTTAGAGACACCCTGTATATACACCCTTTAGAGACACCCTGTATATACACCCTGTATATACACACCCTTTAGAGACACCCTGTATATACACACCCTTTGGAGACACCCTGTATATACACACCCTTTAGAGACACCCTGTATACACACCCTTTAGAGACACCCTGTATATACACCCTTTAGTGACACCCTGTATATATACACCCTGTATATACACACCCTTTGGAGACACCCTGTATATACACACCCTTTGGAGACACCCTGTATACACACCCTTTGGAGACACCCTGTATATACACACCATTTGGAGACACCCTGTATACACACCCTTTGGAGACACCCTGTATACACACCCTTTGGAGACACCCTGTATACACACCCTTTGGAGACACCCTGTATATACACCCTGTATATACACCGTTTAGAGACACCCTGTATATACACCCTTTAGAGACACCCTGTATATACACCCTTTAGAGACACCCTGTATATACACACCCTTTGGAGACACCCTGTATACACACCCTTTAGTGACACCCTGTATATATACACCCTTTAGAGACACCCTTTATATACACACCCTTTAGAGACACCCTGTATACACACCCTTTAGAGACACCCTGTATATACACCCTTTAGAGACACCCTGTTTCCACACCCTCTAGTGACACCCTGTATATATACACCCTTTAGAGACACCCTGTATGTACACACCCTTTGGAGACACCCTGTATACACACCCTTTAGAGACACCCTGTATATACACCCTTTAGTGACACCCTGTATATACACCCTTTAGAGACACCCTGTAGATACACCCTTTAGGGACACCCTGTATATACACCCTTTAGAGACACCCTGTATATACACCCTTTAGAGACACCCTGTATATACACCCTTTAGAGACACCCTGTATATACACCCTTTAGGGACACCCTGTATATACACCCTTTAGAGACACCCTGTATATACACCCTTTAGAGACACCCTGTATATACACCCTTTAGAGACACCCTGTATATACACCCTTTAGAGACACCCTGTATATACACCCTTTAGAGACACCCTGTATATACACCCTTTAGAGACACCCTGTATATACACCCTTTAGAGACACCCTGTATATACACCCTTTAGAGACACCCTGTATATACACCCTTTAGAGACACCCTGTATATACACCCTTTAGAGACACCCTGTATATACACCCTTTAGAGACACCCTGTATATACACCCTTTAGAGACACCCTGTATATACACACCCTTTAGAGACACAGTGTATATGCACACCCTTTAGAGACACCCTTTAGAGACACCCTGTATATACACACCCTTTCGAGACACCCTGTATATACACACCCTTTCGAGACACCCTGTATATACACCCTTTAGAGACACCCTGTATATACACCCTTTATAGACACCCTGTATATGCACCCTTTGGAGACACCCTGTATATACACCCTTGAGAGACACCCTGTATATACACCCTGTATATACACACCCTTTAGAGACACCCTGTATATACACCCTTTAGAGACACCCTGTATATACACCCTTTAGAGACACCCTGTATATACACCCTTTAGAGACACCCTGTATATACACCCTTTAGAGACACCCTGTATATACACACCCTTTAGAGACACCCTGTATATACACCCTTTAGAGACACCCTGTATATACACCCTTTAGAGACACCCTGTATATACACCCTTTAGAGACACCCTGTATATACACCCTTTAGAGACACCCTGTATATACACCCTTTAGAGACACCCTGTATATACACCCTTTAGAGACACCCTGTATATACACCCTTTAGAGACACCCTGTATATACACCCTTTAGAGACACCCTGTATATACACACCCTTTGGAGACACCCTGTATATACACACCCTTTAGAGACACCCTGTATATACACACCCTTTAGAGACACCCTGTATATACACCCTTTAGAGACACCCTGTATATACACCCTTTAGAGACACCCTGTATATACACCCTTTAGAGACACCCTGTATATACACCCTTTAGAGACACCCTGTATATACACCCTTTAGAGACACCCTGTATATACACCCTTTAGAGACACCCTGTATATACACCCTTTAGAGACACCCTGTATATACACCCTTTAGAGACACCCTGTATATACACCCTTTAGAGACACCCTGTATATACACCCTTTAGAGACACCCTGTATATACACCCTTTAGAGACACCCTGTATATACACCCTTTAGAGACACCCCGTATATACACCCTGTATACACACCCTTTGGAGACACCCTGTATATACACCCTTTAGAGACACCCTGTATATAAACCCTTTAGAGACACCCTGTATATACACCCTTTAGAGACACCCTGTATATACACCCTTTAGAGACACCCTGTATATACACCCTTTCGAGACACCCTGTATATACACCCTTTAGGGACACCCTGTATATACACCCTTTAGGGACACCCTGTATATACACCCTTTAGGGACACCCTGTATATACACCCTTTAGAGACACCTTGTATATACACCCTTTGGAGACCCATCTCTCAATGGAGAAGAATTAGTTTTAAAATTCTAGTAGCTGGATAGATACTTCTCGAATCACATCACCATAATATGGAGAAACACTTACTTCCTTTGGGGGCTATTGTGCCTGTGCAAGACTTGATGACGTGACGTGCCATTGCGTTTGGTCATGTGGCCCTCTGTGAGCTAGAGTGAGGCTGCACCGGCTGACATTTGTTTCTGGATATTTCCATTGACAGACATTTACGGATAGTTTTGTAAGTTTTCCTGGAATCACGGTTTTGAGTTACATCAGTATGAAAAGCTGTAACTTTCTCGCTCACTTCTAAAATACTAAATATTTAAAAGAGTGACATATTGAGTGAGTGAGTGAGTGAGTGTCAGTCGGTCAGTATACTGGTGAAAGCGTAGCTCGTAGCAAATGATAGCTTGAATGTCACCACCCGTGTCAACCGTTATACCAAGAAATGTCACTTGCAGGCACAGAGATGGGGTCTTGTAACTGCTTCATTAAATACAACGTTGACTGCAAAGACAAATCAAACGAACCACGGGATGTTTTCAAAGCCAGAATCACAATCCAGAACAGAAAAAAAAAAACAGAACAATCCACGTTTCAAAAGAATGGCGAACGTGACATCATGAGAACCGCGATGAACGTCAAAATGCAGGGATCTCCTACCAACCAGAATACGATCAACCAGAGACAATAATGTGTTATTACTCACTTGACTGATTTTGTGGAGGATGAAAACAAGAAAGGATAACAAATATAAAGCAGCAAAGATCATCACGACATGACAGGACCCAGGTGGCTTATTAAATAAACCTCAAGATGTGGTATGTCAGACCTCACCGGACCATGGCACAGAGACCATGGCAAGCTCCAGACGAAACTCCAACGAAATGGGTAATTTTTGGCCTCAACTTCACACTTTAGTTACAAAAGACATCATGTTCAAAAACGGCCGGTCTCCACGGGAGATAGTTCTCAGGACCATCACAGTCAGTGAGTGAGTGGAGTTTTATTAACAGGGAAGGTGTGAAAGGTACACCTAAAGAGAAGATCTTCCTTGAGGTCATGTGAGAAAAAAAATGGTCAGGACAAGGCATTGAAGTTGTCTGTGGTCCTTGAACGCAGCTCACCGGCTCCACCCATCATGAGAAATTTCTGGATTTCTAAAACTCTCTTCTCTCTCTCAGTTATCCGGGTGACTGTCAGTGCAAGGATGAGCCGAGCAACCTGTGCTGCCGAGTGGGAGGAGGCGTTGCACAAGTTCTCGCCATCACAAGCCCACTGAGTCGACCTGCCGAGTACCATATTGTTGTCCCATATTCTACCCTTATAAACTAACTCAGAGCATCAAAAAAGAACAACAAAGTACCAGATTGACGAGGCGTGCCACAAGATTCTTTCTTTCTCTCATTATATTATGTTATTTTCTTCTTCCCTTGTTTGTCCATAGCTTAGCCTAATGTGTTACTGTGTTAATTGAGCGTCCGGACCCCATATCACGTCTGATTTGTAAACCAGTAATCTTGTTACAGCTTGACCCTGTCTCTTTCTTGGTTATTGTGGTTCACTGAATGCTTGTGTCAATGCGCCGTTAGTGTAAATGCCAATCCCAGTGAAGTTTTTATTCTGCGGGCATGCATGATATCTGACGATATCTGTCTAAAGCGCATAGGGAATGAATCGCACATGACGCATCATGCTTTTGATCATCCTATTTGTGTCCAAGACATTGTTTCTCAACTTTTATCCATCACCACTCCCCCCCCCCCAACCCAACGAGTATTGACCTCAAATACAAACGAGTGTTTTGAGAGAGAAGTTTTACATAGTGACCGATTTTGGAAACCCCCGGAGTATCACATATCAAATCACATAAAACAATGGGGTAGTTGTATCATAGTATTTTGTTCTACACAGCGAGCGAGCGAGCGAGCGAGCATCAACATCGATACAGCAAGGCGACCGCATCCTGTACCAGACAATGAGCGCTGCTGGATCACAGAAGCGTGGACATGTTAGACGACAGGCAACGCACCTATAAAATGCCATGCCAGGCAGGCAAGCAAGTATGAAACACATCTGGGAGCCATCCGAAGGAGTCTTGGGTCGGAATGGAGAAAGGAATTTGGAGTTGAGGATGGGACTGGAGCTGGAGCATCGAGCGGCACAGTCTGACAGAGAAATGGGAAGATCGCTAAGGAAGGGCTCCTGGACATGGTCACCACATACCCACTGAAATTCCCCCCAAACTGTATCTTTCTTGCTCCCTCTAAACTCCAAAGCATCGGCAGACTTCGCCAGCAGTCCTTTTCAACACCCCCATCATACTTCCACACCTCACACTCTTGAACTCAGAGCAGCAAAGAATCAAGAGAGTCACCAATGAGAACCGGCATCAAACTTTCACACCTCACACGCTGCACCTCTCCACACGTCCATATCCATCCATCCATTGGGAGCAAACTCTGTGCAGAGCGTTGGTGCTGCCCAAGCAGTCTCCTTGCCTATTGGGCACAATCCTGCACGGGTCGCGGCTCCAACACAGGATACCAGCAAGCTGGTACTCATTTTGCCAACCTCAGAAGGATGACACGCTGAGTCAACCACACCTAGTATTAATTCAACAGCCAAGGGGGATTTGAACTCAGGATCCTCGGATCCCAAGTCCACCACCCTAACCATTAAGCCCACACAGCATGCACCAAGGTCATCCCTCCCACCACCTCATGCCTTCTCGTGTTACGGCTAGCGACGTGGTGAGATCCATACTGCAGGACCATCACTGCGGGGCTCTCACGCTCTACTCTCATAGCTGACCGCAAATCTGCAAAGTTCGTTTCTGCACGACCACCCATGTTCATATTTGCTTCATCTACATGGCAAAACTACACACGGCAAAAGGTTCACAGATCTGCACACTTGTTTTTGTCAAAAGTTGTATCATAGTATTTGTCGGCCAGATCAGGTCAGGCCAGATCAGATCTGTGACTGGCTACAGGAATCATGTAAACCTGTTCTAACCTGTTCCATGGTCTGGTTGTCGGTGACTAAACATATCAGGCCCAATCGATTTTTGAAATATCATGAGAAAAATCGTTTATGGCACAATCTCACAATGGTGAAGAATCACTTTAGACATTAAATACTTCTCGGATCCGGATCTGGAGTCAGACCTTCACCAAAATTGTATCATTTCGTCCTTGTCACCACCAAACCTGTCCACCAAGTTTCATCCGAATCCGTCCACACTCCACAACTTTTTGAGATATCCTGCACACAAACAATCAGACAGACAGGGGTGAAAACAGCTTCCCAACTTCGGTGGCAGAGGTAATAACAAAAAAAGATATACATACACCAGGAAAAAGAAATCACAGAACTGTTGGAAAGCATCCGCAAAATAAAATACAAATAAATCAGCAAAACACAATGTAGGTGAGCGATCCAAGACAATGGGAAAGCACGGTTCGCGTATGCTTACAGCTTCCGCTAGTATATGCGTGTGTGTGTGTGTGTGTGTGTGTGTGTGTGTGTGTGTGTGTGTGTGTGTGTGTGTGTGTGTGTGTGTGTGTGTGTGTGTGTGTGTGTGTGTGTGTGTGTGTGTGTGTGTGTGTGTGTGTGTGTGTGTGTGTGGTCATGAGGCATAACATTCACTTTTCTCACTTCGCCTCCCTCCTCACCTTTCTTTCTCTATTCCTCCCCACACCTCCTCCCTCTTTCTCTTTCCCTCACCCCATACTCTCTCCCTCCCCCACGCTCTCTCCCCACCCCACTCTCCCCCCAACGACAGGTGGTGTTTGAATATGGGGTGGGGGAGGTGGACAAGACAAGCAGTTCGGAACAAACCATGGGAATTAAAAGACACAAACAGGGAAATGGGGACACACAAACTTACATACAATGATGAGAAATTAATAAAACCTCACCCACACTGGGTGTTACAGATCACAATTCTGCAATCATTTAAATTGCAGGTGAAGACTTTCCTTTGACTATGATGTGCAGGTGGAAGGAGATGATGTCGCCCGTCTCGAATAGCGACGGAGTAAACTAGCGACGGAATAAGCCAACGATGAATGGCACCTCGGGACTTGCACCGTGAAACAGCCCTCGTGACCCTCCTTCTCATCTCCTGAACACCGGGAGCTCTGGTGTCTGTCTTCTCAGCTCTCCTTCATCTTCTCTTTCCCCAGGAGTTTTGGAGTCTCCATTCTCTCCTCTATCTCCAAGGTTGCTTTTGTCTCCTTTTTCTTCACACTTGAGTCATCCTGCACACTGGTACTTCTTGTGTACTCTTTCTCTTCAGGCCCTTATTATTCCTCTCCCATCTGTCCTCCTTGGCAAAGTCATCCTCCAGGCCATCCCTCCCACAGGGCAGCCTCAATAAAAAAAAACTATATCCATTACCTGCTTCCAGGCCAGACAGCACATTACATCACCATGGCTGACACACACTGGCCAGACAGATTATGAAGGCCTTTTCACACACGTGTGACATGTGTGCCTTTTGTGATGGGAAGTCCTCACCTGGTCCCACCCACAAACAAGAGGTGTTTACGCATACCATTTTTTACTCTGACTATCCTGTTGATAAATTACATACGCTTCCTCCTGAGTGTCACGTGTAACAGAATGACTTGCTCTAACAGGTCCCTGTTACATGGCAATCTAACTTACTCGAATCACATGAACCATATTACATTTACAACAATCTAGCTATGGATCCGCCCCCCACTATTTCCAGAAAACAATGCTATACGTGACATATTACACACACACACACACACACACACACACACACACACACACACACACACACACACACACACACACACACACACACACACACACACACACACACACACACACACACACTTATTAGTATAGCTACAGTACCGGATTTAGGCATAAGCTAAACAAGCTACAGCTTATGGCCTCACAATCCGCAGGGGCCTCAAAAATGTGAGAAGACGTGTAAAAATGTGTGAATGAGGCCTAAAGAACTGCTACCTTGGTTCAGGAAACCATCATGACGAAAACCGCCATTAAGCCGCCAAATCGCCAAATAATGGCAACTACCTTGGCCTGTTAGAATTACTTGCTAAGTTTGATCCATTTCTTTTCAACCACATAAAACAATATGGACACAGAGGACCTGGGTCTCCTTCATATTTGTCTAAGACAATATGTGATGAACTTGTACAGCTTATGGCTAATAGAGTAAGAGAATCAATTTTGGATGATTTGAGAAATAATTAAAAGGTATATATATATGTTTTCAATTTTTGTGCGACCTTCTGGTGTAATTTTTTAACGAGGGGCCTCCCTCCAGGCTTTATCCAGCTTTGGGCCTCACCAAGTCTAAATCCAGCACTGTATAGCTAATAAGTTTATTTTTCTGTTTGCTTAAGATTTTTCAAAAATCCTTTCAAACTTTTCTCTTTGGTGTGATCTCAGAAATTGGAATACACAAGTGTGACTCAGTCCGCTTCACAGGCTATCAACATCACGTACGGTACAATTCATGTCAGTTATGATGGTTCATTTATGTGTAGAAATAAAAAAACAATCAGAAATAATTATATTAAAATATTAACGATGAGTGCGGGCTACCCAGCGCTGCCCGGGGTGCTATCTGGGGTGGGGGCTACCCAGCGCTGCCAGGCTTGGGTGACCTTTTCCCGGTAGTGGTTTCAGGACGTGTTTGACATTTAAATGCTATGGCATTATGGGCCTCATGGTGGTTACCTTTTGCCTGCGGGCCAGCGGCAGCACTACCTGACCCCACATCCCAAAACACACTTTAGAGTGGCCTTTAGTGGCCTCGAAGCAGACATCAAGGCTCACATTTGGTACCGCAGCTTGAAACCTTGCCCAGATTCTGAAGCACCTACACCCAAACTTTAGGGTCTCTTGATGCTATACGGTTCGGCCGTGAAATAACAAATGTACAAAAACGCACACACATGAACACTTGAAAATACTTATAAGATAAATAAGATATCGCCCTTTCCCAACACCCACCTTTCCCAGCAGCCGATGAAGAAGTCCTTTTTCCATGGTATGGGCAGTAACTTGAAAATGTTGACGTCAGCACCTGCAATGACATTAGACACGGCACCGTGGCTTTGAAATTGTATAGTTCCTCAGTCACGTAACCGTATGATGTCACACAGTCACACCACTATTTTGATGGAGTTAGCTTTATCACCAACATGAAAGGGGCACAGCGCGGTGTTTATTTCACGTGAGCATTTTAGTTATCTTTTCAAAAGTTTACAACTTATCAACTACCCAAAATAAACGCTGTCAGCAATCGATGTGAATATCTGACACTTCAAATAAAACGAATAGTCCCAAGTGGGACAGACGCTCGTTTCCCAATGGAGGGTGGTCATAGTCAGGCTGCATTAGGTGATGAAGATTGGCTTAGGGGTCGAAAAGGATCTGAGGGTTCTAAAGGGTCGACACTCTAAAGGGTCTTGGGGATATGCCTGGTGTTGGCTTACTGTTAGGGTGGTTGGCTTGGAATCCTAGAAACCTGAGTTCAAATCCCACTCGGCTGTTGAATTAATACCAGGTGGGGTTGACTCTGCCTGTCATCCTTCTGAGGTCGGCAAAATGAGTGCCAGCTTGCTGGTATACTGTATTGGAGTGGCGACCCGTCCAGGATTGTGCCCAAAAGCCAAGAAGACTGCTTAGGCAGCACCAATGCTCTGCACAGATTATGGTCCCAATGGACGGTCATGGGGATCTTAAGGTTATAAGGTTCAGAAAGGGTCTAAAGGGTCTAAAGGGTTATAAAGGATCTTAAAATGTCTTAGGGTTTTAAAGGGTCTTGAAGAGTCTAAAGAGGTCCAAAGGGTCTTAAAAGGACTAAAATAATAAAAGGGATGAAAAGGATTGTGTCCTCTCTATCCCCACCTCATTAACTAATTAGCTAATTATCTCACCACCTGGATGGAAACTGAAAAAAGGGCTCCATTGTTTTTTTTGTTTTTTTTTTTGGATCGACGTCACGAATTATCTTGCCGAGTTTCAAAACGTTCCGTTGAGCCGCCTTGGAGTAGGGAAAAAAACGAAAAATGCTCATGGAATCACAATAGGAAGGAATGAAGGAGGAAGGAAGAAAGGTAGGAAGGAAGGACTGAAGAACATTGTTACGGCTTTAATAGCTCATCTCAACTTCATCGTCGACAAGCTAAAAGCGGCACATACATCGCTTGATAAACTGTATAGTTACTTGATACACTGAGTTGTAATTAAGTATCTGAATTGTCCATTTTGTTACAAACAAGCTCAAATGAGCTAAGATCCTCGTCCTCTTAATGATGACGTCATAAAAATTGATATGACGTCATAGTGATGTATCATATGTGCGCTAATTCATCTCTGCTAATGCCCTGTTCGATTCCCGCAAAACAGAATTCAAAAAGCTTGCCTAGTTTGAGATAATTTTTTAGGCGATTTCCATTAGCCGAGATATTTTGACGTCATAACTTTTTTTTCTAGGAGGAATTTTCAAAATCAGAGATGGTTACTGTCTGCGCGGGGTATTTATACATATACTGTATATGCCAAGTTTCAGGAAGTTTCGATGAAAACTGGAGGCTGTGAAACAAAAAATTCCATAAGAACAACAACGTGAGTAAGACTTTTAGATCCTCCACGAGGATTTAAAAATGTGTTAAGAAACAAATCCGTATATCGGAATAAGTGAGTAACACCTCAATTTCTCATAAAGGGGAACCCGAACGGTCAGTCCACCTCAATGTTAATCCATCCCTTCATACCCGACAAAATAGATATGATGTCTTTTTCCCAATTTCCGAATGATAAAATCGGTAAATTTGCGATTAAAAGTCGACATCTTATTTTTCTTCCGAGTAGCCGTGACATCACACATGGAAGTGGACCACCAGATTCATATTTTGTATGGGTTACATCTCGGTACGATTGAACTGAAACGGCGAATAATTTTCGATTTTCCACAAATATGCTGAGTCGGTGTGTCCTTGGTGCTTGTGTAGTACAGTAATACAAACCGAGATCGATTTCTGCTAAACCAATGGCCGAAAGACCCAAAGTTTGCCAGAAATTCGACGAGGTTTCTCCGAAATAACCGAGTGTGGATCGGGCCTACAAAAAGTTCGCTCTTGTGCTTATAACATGTTACAGAGCACGTTATGGAACAACAGAGATGGCTAGATCTTGTGGTTATCTGCCACGATTGAGAGAGGATGCCATCCCCATGATTAAGAGGAAGAAACAGCGGTCGCTTGAAACTACCACCGTCTCTACCCAACTCCCAGCATATGCACATGGACGATTTGAGCAGTGAATCAAACACCTGTTACCATTGCCCAGCAGTTACAAGAGCACCTGGAACTAATTATCTATTATCAAAAAAAATGAACCACCATCTATTTATCATGGAGAGTATGTTCAGTATGTATCATCTACTCCTTCAAGCGGTTTTGACCTCAGATCCTAAAACGTTCAGGGTACCTCCCCCCACCCACTCCCCAATCCATCATTACCCCCACAATACCCACCACCATCCCACACACCCCTTCCACCATCCTCAACACTTCACAATCCTCCATCCACTGGGGAGAGACATCGACACCTCACGGACATGAAGGTGGGACACGGCATGGCCACAAATGGAGCCCGGAAAAAGTATGAAACAGGACGACCTATCCCTTCATACCCTACAAAATAGATATGATGTGTCTTTCCGATTCCTGAGTTATAAAGTAGGTGTGTGACGTCACGCAAATGGTGTCCAGGAAAAGGATGAAACAGGACGATCCCGTAACATATAAGACCTGGTCAGCCTGCGATGGTGGGACAAAACATTCGACCTCATTTTGTCCATGGTGTCCGAGTTAACCCCCACACCAGGTGAGGTTAACTCGGCCTGTCATCCTTCCGAGGTCAGCAAAACGAGTGCCAGCTTGCTGGTATCCTGTGTCGGAGTGGCGACCCGTCCAGGATTGTGCCCAATAGCCAAGGAGACTGCTTCGGCAGCACCGATGCTCTGCATAGAGTACAGTCCCAATCTACTCCTCTTCCTCCCTTATTAATCGTCAATTGAATGGCAAATCAAACCCTACCGAGCTGAAGTTATCATGTGACCAACGTTTTCATCTTCACAAACACTTCTACCTTCTTCCTCTGAATCGCTCGCGCAAGGCTCGAAACGATTCGGCTCCACAATCCCCCCAAAAGTGTTTTCATTCCTAATTTTGTCTCCAAGTGTTTCTTCAAAATCCCTTTGATCACTTTCAACATTCTGAGAATGTTCAGCATCACTAATGATGATGGAAGCGGTATCAGAATCCAAGCTCGGCATGCACTGAACTTTCTATTTGTAAACCACCGTTCAGATCAAGATGGATTCAAGATGTGATGTCACTGGCGAAATTTAAAATCGACACTCTCGGGATTTTTTCAACACTTTGTGATTGACAAAAAAAATTTAAAATTTTTCCCCCTTCAAATTCGATCGTGATTAATGATTTTCAATGGTTTTCAGAAAAAAAATTGTTTTGCGTTTGGGTTCCCCTTTAACCATGGCATGTGTTCCTGATGACGAAAATACGGAAACCTCCATGTCGGTTGTTTTAAAAAAAAAAAAATCAAAAAAATCGTATTTCCGTGTACATGCAGAAGAGTTTCATCCATGAAAGCAAAGATCCCTGGTGAGCTATAATAGATGACAGCACTTACAAGTTCCAACTATTGAAAGGGGAATTTACTATGACGTCACAGAGGAATTGATTCGCCAGTTTAAATGCAGTACGTACTGTCCTGTACCTAAAGTAACTTGTAAAAAGTAAGCCATGTCTGCTCAGATATCTCGGTCAAGAGCAAAGTGGATTCACTGTTCGAAAGCGTTTCTTCACCTATATTGATTGTTGTGAGAAGCCTGGGTCTATGAGCCATGTTTTTTAAGGGGGGGGCAGCTACAAATTTGCCTCTATGATGGCGACATCTATGATAAGTGTTGTCACTTCCCCGAAGCTCAGTGGCTGTTATTCATCTGTCTGTCCGTGTGTGTGTGTGTGTGTGTGTGTGTGCGTGTGTGTGTGTGTGTGTGTGTGTGTGTGTGTGTGTGTGTGTGTGTTAGCTCCACTAGGGGCTATACAACATGTCAACCCCCCCCCCAAAAAAAAATCACTTGAGTCACATGAATGATCGCAGTCACAAAATTTCAAAACAAAAATGATCAAAAGGAATTGATGCTTCAGAAGAAGGAGGATGAACTATTTATGTGACCAAATATGTCAATAATGTTTTTCATGTCATTTTCGATTGTTCTGTTCGCAGAGGCACAGTCGATGGTGATGACAGCAATATTGTCGAGGCGTTCCTGTCCCGGCGCGGTGCGGAGATATGTCTTGGTGCACTGAAGGATCTCTCTGCTGTGCATGTTGTGGCTGGAATTGTGTCTAGAATGGTTGAAGCTCTGTGTAGCCGTGCTAAAACCTCATGGAGCTCGTTTTGGTGCACAACCTCCACAACCATTGCTGCGTTTCTCATATCAGAATCCAATGGGCTTTCATAGGGGAAATTATTGAGTATGTTTTTCTCATTTTCGAGAACTTCTCTGCCCAATGTGTAAAATGAGGAGATCATCTCGAGGCTGTTTATTGATGGGGACATGTTGAAGATGATGTCGGTAAGGGCACAGAGAATGTCTTGGTCATTACTATCAAACAGAGATTCCACTTCCCCCAACGACCTGGTCAAGAGTCTGATAATTAACCATGATGTGCTCATGATCTACAGCAGTTTGAACCGCAGGGGCATCTGCCGATTCACCATTGAGTGCTTGCAAACACCGTGAAGGATTGGGGATTTGTGCTCCACTCCCTTTTTTAATAGTGTCTGACAATATATGCTGAAAGCTCTCACCATTTCAGCACCCACTCAGTGCTTTCATGGATGCCTTGGCAGTCTTCCGAGTCGGACCAACGTCCATTTTCTTTCCTGAGATACACTTGTTTAAATTGTCCATTTATGACAAAATGACTTTGCGCAAAATTAGGCCAAATACAAATTCAGTCACACATTGCATGTAATTGGGAATTGTTTTTTTTTTTTAGGTTGAGGTCATCTGACAAAGTAAAAAGAGCTGCGATGATTTTTGGCATTTGTTTGATGACGGCTCTCACAGCCGCCCAGCGACACAACCATATGGTTACACTAATGGTTTCAATGTGAAGGCAACGTCATCCTTCACCTCAATAGCTTTAAACAATGCTTGCCATTTGGGACTCACCTCCTAAAAAGGTGTCCGGGGAAGCTTCCCGCGAAGACCGGTGAAAGGTTCTTGAATGAGAAAATACCTGCTGACGAAGTCCTGGAGTCATGGACTTGGTGGAGCGCATACCTCCGCCACCTAGTGCCTGATCCACGAGAACACATCGGGACTAATACATTTTTGAAATATCATGCCATGAATCGTTTTTGGCCCTCTCTCTCGATGGTGAAGAATCACTTTAAGAATTAAATAATTCTCGTATCCAGATCCGGATTTGGATCCTCAGCAAAAGTGAATGGATCAGGATGTGGACAAAAGCTTTGTATGTGGTCAGGAGCTCAGGTGTGCCAAGGAAGGACTTTGCACGATGGAGGATGCCAGGTCTGCGACTGGCTTTGGAGGCCAGCCTGGAAATATGGCTTTCCCAGGAAAGATCATGACAGATAGTGAGACCCAGAAACTTGAATGAAAGGACTTCTTCAAGAAGATTGTTGAGAAAGCAGATTGGGGGGAGGTGGGGGGGGGGTTCCAGACGGTTCTTTCAGAGAGACATCATGAGAGTGCGAGATTTGTCAGGATTGGAAGACATGTTCCACGTGTTGGACCAGTTTGTGATTTTATCCACATATGCAGAGAGCGAAGAAGCTGCTGCTTGCCGATCTGGGGGTCAGAGGTGATACGACAGAGGGTGGAGTCATCAGCAAAGAGATAAAGAGGATTTTCCAGAGAGTCAGAGAGATCATTGATGAAAACGAGAAAAAGAACAGGACACAACGCTGCCTTGAGGAACTCCATCCTGGACAGGAAGAGGGGATGAAAGAACTCCATTAAGGGCCACACGTTGGCTGTGACAGGAGAGGAAGTCTGCAAACCATGAGTGGAGATGGCCTTGGATACCATGGGAAGAGGGTTTGGTGAGCAGGGCAGGGTGCCAGATCATATCAAAAGCATGCAATATGTCCCGGGATACAGCTCTGATTTCATGGTTGGCATTGAGGACCTCCATCCATTGTTGGGAGAGCAGAAGCAGCATATCCAGGGCAGAGTGACCTGGTCTGAATCCAAATTGATGATCAGAAATCAATCCATTGGAGAAGAGGAAGGATTTGATGTCTGAAGTGATGATGGATTCCATAACCTTGCTGATGATTGGGAGAAGGTTGATTGGTCTGTAGTTGCAGGGATCTGTTTTTGTATCTTTTTTATGCAGAGCGGTAATGTTTGCTGATTTCCAAGCAGATGGCAGATGACCTTGAGCAAATGAGAGGGTGAATAGAACAGAGAAAGGGTGAGCAAGAGCAGAGGAGCAGGTTTTTAGGACACGTGGGCTGATGCCGTCTGGACGGGTTGCAGAATCTGATTCGAGGTTTGACAGAAAACTCTCCACCTTGTCAGGAGAAAAGGACACAGAGCTCAGAAACAGCTGGGTATGATTGGGCAATGTGGGTACAGAAAGTGATGGGTTTGGGACACATTTAGAAGCAAACATGGAGTTTCGGAATTCAGCCGTTTCACGTGCGGTATCAGCAGTGCAGCCATTTGAGGTAAGGGAGGGGATGGAGGGGGAACATACACCAGAAACAGACTTAACTAGACACCACCAGGATTTGGAGGAGGGAGACAGGATTGAGAGTTCAGACTTGAGATGAGAAAGATGTTGTTTTCTGGCTCTCCTGAGGGTAGATACACACTTGTTCCAAGCTTTATGGAAGGAATTGAGATTACCCTCATTTGGGTTTGCTTTCCATGAGGCAAAGGCAAGTTGTTTAAGGACAACTACCTCGCCACAAGCTTCAGTTACCATGGGCGGGAGGAAGAGTAGGACAACTGAAGACAAGAGGGGAAATCAGTGCATGAGGGAGAGCAAGTTTTCTTGAAATAATTCCCAGGACGAGTTGAATTCAGAGAAAGTAGCGATGAGAGACCAGTCTAGAAGTTTGATGGCTGCTTGAAGTCCCTGCCAGCCGGCCTGAGTGAAATGCCGGACTGGACGGTGCTGAGGTGGTTCTCTAATAAATGCCAGAGAGATGTCCACTTTGACAAGCATGTGGTCAGAAGAACCGATTGGAGCGGAGGAAGAACAGCAAATATTTTCAGGGAAATTAGTCAAAATCAGATCCAGGAGAGATTAAGATAAGGAGTACCATTGGTTGTTATCCGAATTAGGAAGTTGACAGATTGAGTCACAGAAGTGTTTTGTTGAAGTGCCATGGCAGGTGAGAGAGGTACCCACACGCAGCCAACAGGAACAGGTGGGGGGGGGGTGCTATATATATATATATATATATATATATATATATATATATATATATATATATATATATATATATATATATATATATATATATATATATATATATATAATTCTTGGCCCTATCTCTCAATGGCGAAGAATCACTTAAAAATTCGAGTTGTCGGATCCGGATTTTCCTTAAAATCTAATCAGTTCGTCTTTGTCACACACCCAACCTGCCCACCAAATTTCATCCGGATCCATCCACAACTTTCGAGATATCCTGCACACAGACAAGCAGACAAACAAAAAGACAGACAAACAAAGAAACAGACAAAGAAACAAACAGACAGAGAGGGGTGAAAACATAACCTCCTTCACCTTCGGTGGCGGTGGTAATGATCATTTACACTTTGGCCCAATGCAACCATAACCAAAGATGGACGTTGGCTGCAGGTGCTGTTTGACATGACAAGGTCTTCCACACCATTGGTTTCTCAAGGCAGGAGACAAGTTCCTGCGGACCGTGACTCTCCCACCAGCAGCAAGTTGGTGACATCTCTATTTTATACAATCTTACATCTGGCCTTGCTCCTCCTGTCCTCCCCTTCCTCTGCCTTCCCCAACCCACCTCAGGTCACACACTTTCCTCGTCAAACCTTCAACTGCTCACCCAGTCACCCTCCCAATGTCCACACCGGCTGCCAACCTGCATCGATTCATCCCCTTATTCTCCCCAACGTGGAATCGCCTCCCTCCCTCCCTCTCTCTCTGTTGTCTCGTTCTTCTCACTTCATTTTTTCAAATGCACTTCCCATCACCACCTCGTGCATTCACTCATGTCCATCAACGACCTCTCCACACATGCTCATTTCCCATTCTCTTCCTCTCCGGGTTATTATTTCTCGTTCTTCTGTTATTACTCCTTTCACCCTTGTGCATGTCAACCCCCCAATTGCAGTTTGTGAACTCACTGCCATTTGTCGTGCAACTCCTCCATGAGCCGAAACCTCTGTTAGTGGGGCAACTTAGCTAAATATAGCATAACAATTGTGCATTTTGTGAGGAAAGCACCAAATTTGGCACACTAGTAGCCTATCATATTATGAACACATTTGGATATTGGGCCATCTCAAAATTTTTGATGGCAGTGGAAAATGGCTGCCACAGCCATCAGCGGCTGAATTTGAGATGGCCCAATATCCAAATCTGTTCATAATATGATAGGTTACTAGTGTGCCAAATTTGGTGCTTTCCTCACAAAATGCACAATTGTTATGCTAAGTTGCCCCACTATGTATGAAACTAATTAATTAAAGAATTGAAACACTTTTTGTCAAGCCTGGGATGCTTTAGTTTTTCTCGTTGAAACTGTGTGTGTGTGTGTGTGTGTGTTTTAATGTCCAAACATTAAAAAAAAAATCAGTTGCAGTGGCAGGCTCCATCTTGACTTAGATAAACATTATTCCTGCAATGGGCTGTTCGCATGGCAATTTAACCGACAACTTGACACTGGCATACCGCAAGCATGACGACATCGGGGTTTCAAATGAGACCTTTTGAATCACCAGCTCAACTGTGTGTGAGTGTGGTAAAACCTGTGTTATACTCATTGTTCCTCTGTTAACTCGTAATGGGATTTCATAACCCGTCATTATACAGAATTAACATGAAAGCATGGATGATTCATTCTCCGTCCTTAGATTATTATGTGACGAAATATCATACCTGAACTGCCAGGAGTTATAACTCCAAGCAAGCTAAGTGTGCAACTTAATCAAAATATGGTCAAGCTGATTTACCAGAAAGACCAATCACTTACAAAAATTAAAAGATTCTCGTATCCGGATCCAGAACCGAACTGCAAGCCCACACATAATCAGCTTGTTCTTGTCACCTTCCAAACTCAGACACAATGTTTTGAAAAAAGTATGCTATCTATGGTTTTTGGCCTCATCTCTCAATGGTGAAGAATCGTTAATAATTTTTTTTTTTAATTCTTGTATCCGGATCCAGATTTTCATATCCTCGTAACCAGCCGGATCTGAACTCTCCTGTCCGGGTCTTCACCAAAATTGAATCAATTCTTCCTTGTCAAACACCCAACCTGTCCACCAAGTTTCATCCAAATCCGTCCATAACCTTTTCAGATGCCCTGCTCACAAACAGACAAAGGTGAAAACATGATAATGATGCTCTTGTCACCCACTGCTCAACTGACTGTTGTGGTTTTGTTTTAAAATTATTGTTTAGAAAGTTTCTTGATAACTTGACATATTCTGAGAGTAGTTCAAGGCTGAAGTGGACATATTTTTTTAAAAATTAAAAGGTGAAAGGTATTTGATGAAGCATCCGTTCAAGGTTTGGTCCTGCAATGCAACACGTATGCACTTGTCCCATCGATGTGATGGCGCATTTATGGTATTTGTGGAGAAATCCTTCAATTTGGTCCTTGACATCTTCATTTGTAAACTTAATACACGGAAGATGTGCTTTGAGTGATGCAAATAGAGGAAAATGGTAAGATGACAGGTCTTGACGACATGGAGGATGATTTCGACCTTCCCAACACATCTACGCTGCATTAGTAGTGGTTGCGTTTGCCATTTAAGGGCGGCCATTGTCGTCAAGTCTGGTAACCTGGAGGCCGAGACAGCATGCTTCGGGGGGGCTGGCAGATACAGGTATTCACAGTCGCCTCTGAGCTATCTAACAGGAGTTCGAATCTTGGCCTAACCATGAACAATTGTCATCCTCGTGTTTCGCAGGTCGGACGATTTATCGGTGTGTGTGTGCCATCCCTCAGATGGGGGTGAAAATGGATGGCCTGTCTACTGCCATTTATAGTTGGTCAACATTAAAGATTGCACGGTGACCTTCATGAAGAATAGCAAGTTATCACTGGGAAGCTGAACAAATTCCAAATTCTTATTCTAACTTAGGGGGGGAAACTGAATCAGCGGCAATGGTGCACCCTGAGAAAATGATGCTACCCACAGCCATGTGTTGCATATGAAAGATGAAATAAAAAGAAGAGGAGGAGGAAAGAAGAAGAGGACGAGGAGGAAAGGAGGAAGAAGAAGAAGAAGAAGGGGAGGAGGAAAGAAGAAGAAGTAGAGGAAGAAGAAGAAGAGGAAAGAAGAAGAAGAAAAAGAAGAAGAAGAAGTGGAGGAAAGAAGAAGAAGAAGAGAAAGAAGAGGAAAGAAGTGGAGGAAAGAAGAAGAAGGAGAAGAAGAAGAGGAGGAAAGAAGAAGAAGAAGTGGAGGAAAGAAGAAGGAGAAGATGAAGAGGAAAGGAGAAAAAGAAGAAGAAAAGAGGAAAGAAGAATAAGAAGAGGAGAGGAAAGAAGAAGAAGAGGAGGAAAGAAGAAGAAGAAGAAGAAGAAGAGGAGTAAAGAAGAAGAAGAAGAAGAAGAAGAGGAGGAGGAGGAAGAACTTCAGCAGCCACGTTCTGAAATTGAAGCCGAAGCTGTTCTCGATGTTCCGTACTGGTTATGAAGAAATGTCGAGATAATTAATGTCTGTTCGATGAGAAACCAGGTGAAAATACATACAATATTAATACAAATGTAGATTGTAGAAAAGGAAAAATATAATGAAAATGTTGTGGTGATAGTCTCTCTTGGTTGTAACAGAGGAGAACACATGTTGGATGGAAAACAAAATCTCGCTCAGGGAAATGAAGCCAAATAAAAATCGCCATCTCTTTTTAAATCGTACGTAACAACGAAGTATGATACCTCATTCAAAAAATTTCTCTCGAAATTTCAACAGTCCTATGGGAGAGAGATCATGTAACAGTTCCAAATCTTGACGGTCCTCGAAGGAAGCCCAACTTGTCGCTTGAAGCACAATGTCTCTGGCAGAAATAAACCTCTGCCCCAGGTGGCACACAAATGGTTAATATACAACTCCCTGTCTCTTATAAACACTCTGGAAAGTTCTTAGAATAAGTTTACTCTGGAAGATGAGTGTCTGGCCTGGCTCGCAGCGCCAATGTGATGACTCAGAGGCAGATTCAACGTCTCACGTCAAGCACCTACCGATCCAGGAGCTCAGGTGATGTTCTGTTTGTGACATATCCGCAGGATTAAGGGGTGAAAAGCAAGACAACATCCAAATTGCAACAGCATGTTTATTCCCTTGGAACACACGTACTGCGCTTGCGTGCCCATAGTACACATGCACTGTGCTTGCGTGCCCATAGTACACATGTACTGCGCTTGCGTGCCCCTGATACACATGTACTGCGCTTGCGTGCCCCTGATACACATGTACTGCGCTTGCGTGCCCCTAGTACACATGCACTGCGCTTGCGTGCCCATAGTACACATGTACTGCGCTTGCGTGCCCCTGATACACATGTACTGCGCTTGCGTGCCCCTGATACACATGTACTGCGCTTGCGTGCCCATAGTACACATGTACTGCGCTTGCGTGCCCCTGATACACATGTACTGCGCTTGCGTGCCCCTGATGCACATGCACTGCGCTTGCGTGCCCATAGTACACATGTACTGCGCTTGCATGCCCCTGATACACATGCACTGCGCTTGCGTGCCCATAGTACACATGTACTGCGCTTGCATGCCCCTGATACACATGCACTGCGCTTGCGTGCCAATAGTACACATGTACTGCACTTGCATGCCCCTGGTACACATGCACTGCGCTTGCATGCCCATAGTACACATGTACTGCGCTTGCATGCCCCTGATACACATGCACTGCGCTTGCGTGCCGCAAGTACGCATGCACTGCACTTGCATGCCCCAAGTACGCATGCACTGCACTTGCATGCCCCAAGTACGCATGCACTGCGCTTGCATGCCCCAAGTACACATGCACTGCGCTTGCGTGCCCCTGATACACATGTACCGCGCTTGCATGCCCCTGGTACACATGCACTGCGCTTGCATGCCCCTGATACACATGTACTGCACTTGCATGCCCCTGGTACACATGCACTGCACTTGCATGCCCCAAGTACACATGCACTGCGCTTGCGTGCCCCTGGTACACATGTACTGCGCTTGCATGCCCCAAGTACACATGCACTGCGCTTGCGTGCCCCTGATACACATGTACTGCGCTTGCATGCCCCTGGTACACATGCACTGCGCTTGCATGCCCCAAGTACGCATGTACTGCACTTGCATGCCCCAAGTACACATGCACTGCGCTTGCATGCCCCAAGTACACATGCACTGCGCTTGCATGCCCCTGGTACACATGCACTGCGCTTGCATGCCCCAAGTACGCATGTACTGCACTTGCATGCCCCAAGTACACATGCACTGTGCTTGCATGCCCCTGGTACACATGCACTGCGCTTGCATGCCCCAAGTACGCATGTACTGCGCTTGCATGCCCCAAGTACACATGTACTGCGCTTGCATGCCCCAAGTACACATGCACTGCGCTTGCGTGCCCCTGATACACATGTACTGCGCTTGCATGCCCCTGATACACATGTACTGCGCTTGCGTGCCCCTGATACACATGCACTGCGCTTGCGTGCCCCTGATACACATGCACTGCGCTTGCATGCCCCTGATACACATGCACTGCGCTTGCGTGCCCCTGGTACACATGTACTGCGCTTGTGTGCCCCTGATACACATGCACTGCGCTTGCATGCCCCTGATACACATGCACTGCGCTTGCGTGCCCCTGGTACACATGCACTGCGCTTGCGTGCTCCTGATACACATGTACTGCGCTTGCATGCCCCTGATACACATGCACTGCGCTTGCGTGCCCCTGGTACACATGTACTGCGCTTGCATGCCCCAAGTACACATGCACTGCGCTTGCGTGCCCCTGATACACATGTACTGCGCTTGCATGCCCCTGGTACACATGCACTGCGCTTGCATGCCCCAAGTACGCATGTACTGCGCTTGCATGCCCCAAGTACACATGCACTGCGCTTGCATGCCCCTGGTACACATGCACTGCGCTTGCATGCCCCAAGTACGCATGTACTGCACTTGCATTCCCCAAGTACACATGCACTGCGCTTGCATGCCCCTGGTACACATGCACTGCGCTTGCATGCCCCAAGTACGCATGTACTGCGCTTGCATGCCCCAAGTACACATGTACTGCGCTTGCATGCCCCAAGTACACATGCACTGCGCTTGCGTGCCCCTGATACACATGCACTGTGCTTGCATGCCCCTGATACACATGTACTGCGCTTGCATGCCCAGGTCACTTCTCATGGAACATGTTAACAATTCATCCCCCCCAACCATCCACAAAATAAGTATAGATTAGTGCAAGGTACAATGACGACAAGTTCAACCCTTACAAATGCGAACAGTGTCGTAAAAGTTGTGACTGTGCTTGTGGAGTGCTCATAGCAGCAGCCTTAGGTGGAGGTGGGGGAAGAGAACCAAAATCGAATCAGCTTGTTCTCATCACCGACCTAACTCATTCACCTAGTTTTCTCTTAACTCGTCCACAACTTTTTGAGACATCATGCTACATATCGTTTTTGGCCATATCTCTTAAATGGTGAAGAATTTCACTTAAAATATTGTAGTATCCGGATCTTCAACAAAATCGAATCATTTTGTCCTTGTCACACACCCAACCTGTACACCAAATTTCGTCTGAATCCGTCCACAACCTTTTGAGATATCCTGCTCACAGACAGACAGACAAACAGAGAGTGGTGAAAGCATAACCTCCACATTCACCTTCAGTGGCACAGGTAAATATTCAAGATCACATACCAATTTTGGCCATTTCCCTTTTTTTTAATGTATAATCGAAATACAACTGGGTGAAAGACATGCATCACCAGATTGTGCAGACGGTCGTTCATGTATTTCAACTCCTTCGGTGTTCTCCTTCACGAGGAACTTAATATTGCCCGCTATCATAGTTTTATCCACAATACTGTACTTTGACCAGAGTAGATTTCTTTATAACTAACTTGTCAATTTCTTTACAACTTCCTCAGGCTAAGATTATTGCACCGGAGCTTGTAACTTGCTCAAGGTAGACATTGCACAATATTTCAGCATTCAACTATTATTTTACATATTCTACAGTAAAAGATTTGTGTTAACCTTGATCAACCCTTGTAGCTATTATTAAGTTGTTACGTAAATCACAAACCTGAATTTGTGATTTACAAAAATTCACGAACCGTTGTGTGTTTGTTTGTCGCACGACTCCTACAGTTCTGGGACAATTACATTCAGTGTTTCATAGGATCAGCATGACCCCAATTCATGTATCGGGGTGTTTTTACATTTGCCTTTTTACAGGGGTGGAGGGGATGTAAATTCTCCATGTAAATGTGTATCGTGAAGGACCGCCTCGAAGTGGGAGAGGGAATTACAAGTCCCCACCATGTACAGTCCAGTACTCCTGTCCCCACATTATTATGATGCTTTTATACAATGTTTCGACTCATGGAGGATTATTTTGTCAAAAAATATGATTCATTTATCCTATTATTTGGAAGATGTCTATGATGTACTGTATATATTTTACAAGGTCACACTAAAGCCATGGATGCAGAAGATAATGCATTCAAGAGACATTTATATGCACAAAACAATCAATCGAATGCAAAGAATATTTTCAACAACAAATGATGTGTGTCCTCCAAACACCGAGAAGTCCTTCACTGGAGGCATTTGTCACACACAGCATGGCTGTGCTCCTTGCACACATGCTCTGCACATTTCTTATATGTCATGGTGCTTTTGTGATCTTTGCTAGATGGGCAAGAAAAACACCTTTTCCTCTTTGGTGGACCCTGCTCTTGGCCAGTTGTGGACCCTGCTCCTTGCTGAATGACACCAAAAAAACTCCATTGCGGTGGTGATGTATTTTGGAAGTGAGGGATTATTTTGCAGCCTGCTTTGCATGTGTGGTAGCACCAATTACAGGACAAGTTCTCTGAGGAACAAATGTCACTTGTATGTGAGGCCTTGACCAAATTCTGGATGCTATGCTGTGAATAGCACATAAGCATGCAGACTGGCCACATCTACAACGTTGTACCACATGGCCATAGCCCATCAACAGGTTTGCCTTTTGCAGGAGTAGTTGCAGACCATCTGGTCCATGGTGTCGACACCCTTTTTTGTGCCGTTGTAGTGGGTGATGATGTCGGGTTTTCATTTTCTGCTCCCTTCCAGTTCCACAACTACTTTGTCATGGTGTATTGTGCTCAACAGTATGACAGCCCCTTGTTTTTTTGGACTATAACTCATCAGCGTCACGATGCCTTTGAATCCAAATGCAGTACAAGATAAAACTTGTAAAGACTCATAAGTTTGGAAATTATGAGAATAAAACGAAACATACATTTGTCAAAGGGAGAAACATGGGAGTCGGAAATCTCAAAGATGGTAAAATACCCCAAAGAAATCGCAAAAATACCCACGATGCACACAGATGGAACGCAAAGTTTGCACGGTGTCTGAAAGCTGTAGCACAAACCTCACAGATCTCGTAAATCATGTGAAATAAAAATAAAATGCTTAGCTTTGTCAAAGGGATGGAAGCACTCACTGATCGATTACAAAGATGGTAAAATAATAAACAAGAAGTTGAGAAAATCTCACACAGCATGTGAGATTACAAGCAGAAAGCACACGAAGCTTTGAAAATGACATGAATACATCACAGATGACTCATGAGATAGTGCTGTAAGAAACCATAACTCCAACGAATCATCTGCAAATTACCTGCAGAACAATGATGAATATAACTCTGGTCCTACGGACCTGGCTCATGTAAAGTCGGGGTCGGATTTTTAAATTAAATAATCATTTAGTCTCTTAAACCTGAACGACTTTTTTTTGTTCAATATAAATATTTGTCACCACCTTTGAGGTGCAGTCCTGGAAGGTCATGCAAATAAACAATTCGATTAAAAAAAAAGTTAGAGCAAAACAAAAATCATGCGGGGCTTCTAGGCCCAGGTTATACATCCTTGGGCTAGTTAGTACAGAACTGGGAATGCACAAGTCGCTTTGAGTGGAGCGGCTTCGGTGGTATGTAGGTAAAGCCTTGTTGAATTTCCCTCACTGGCATGGGCTTGATTCCCAAAGCTGCTCATGACAAAGTTTCTCCACTCCTGCCATGGAGTGGAGACCTGTCTGGGATTAACTCCAGCCTTAGAAATGTTCATGACTTATTCCGAGTGCCGCCATCCTCTTTCATAGGGTTTATAAGACTTCACTCGCCTTACTTCTGATAACAGGCTGCTTTCCTCCCTATTCTACCAATTTTAAAATTTATTTTTCATTTTTGTATGGGCTTCATTCCCAAAGCTCGTGGATCAAAGCTCGTGGAAGCGCTACAACACCCAACGGATCAGGACGCAACAGAACAAAAGGAACAGTAGAGAGGGGGAAACACCAAAAGACTAAATAAAGGGAGACTTGTGGAAACAAGTAAAAAAGACATAAAATGTAATAGCTCCCGTAGTTTTCCTAATTTAGCTGTATAGAGGTAATAGTGGGGCAACTTAGCTAAATATAGCATAACAATTGTGCTTTTTGTGAGGAAAGCACCAAATTTGGCACACTAGTAGCCTGTCATATTATGAACAGATTTGGATATTGGGCCATCTCAAAATATTTGATGGCAGTGGAAAATGGCTGCCACAGCCATCAGCGGCTGAATTTGAGATGGCCCAATATCCAAATCTATTCATTATATGATAGGCTACTAGTGTGCCAAATTTGGTGCTTTCCTCACAAAATGCACAATTGTTATGATAAGTTGCCCCACTATAAAGGGCTAGCTTATATTTATGTACACTAAAATGGCCGCCAGTCTACCAGTCGGCCATCTTTGATGAGATCGCAAGATAAACTAAAGTGAGGAGCATGTGTATGCAATCATGTGCTGTACTTGTGCCACGTTTGAACAAAATCGGACCATGCATGTCTTTGAAATGGTTGGGAACAAATTTAAGTAAGAAAATGGCCGCCAGTCGGCCATCGTGGATCTGATCTCGAAAAAAATTGGCATGCTTATGTAAGCTATCATTCCTTATCTGTGCGCCAAGTTTAAACAACATCGGTAAATGCATTTCCGAGAAATTGTTTAGGATGTGTTCAACATCGGGTTTTTCCAACTAAAATGGCCACCGGTCGGCCATCTTGAATCTGATCTCGAGAGAAAAATGGCGTGCGTATGTAAGCCATCATTCCTTGTCTGTGCGCCAAGTTTGAACAACATCGTGCATGCAAGTCCGTGTAATGGTTGAGGACGTGTTCAATACCGGGTAATTTTTACAACTAAAATGGCCGCCAGTTGGCCATCTTGGATCTGGTCTCAAAAAAAATGACGATCATATGTAAGCCAACATTCATTGTCTGTGTGGCAAGTTTTAACAACATCGGGAAAGGCATGTCTGAGAAATGGTTGAGGACGTGTTCGATACCGGGTTTTTTTAATATCTAAAATGGCCGCCAGTCTACCAGTCAGCCATCTCTGATCAGATCACAAAATAAAGTAACATGCATGTGTGCGCCATCATGTACTGTGCTTGTGCCAAGTTTGAACAAAATCGGACCATGCTTCTCTGAGAAATGGTTGGGGACACCTTTAAGTAAGAAAATGGCCACCAGTTAGCCAACTTCGATCCGATATCGAAAAAAAAATGGCGGACTTACGTAAGTCATCATTCTCTATATGTGAGTCAAGTTTGAATAACATTGGTAAATGCTTGTCTGAGAAATGGTTGAAGACGTGTTCAACACCAGGTTTTTTTTAATAACTAAAATGGCTGCCAGTCGGCCAACTTGGATCTGAACTCGAAAAGACATGACGTGCATATGTATGCCATCATATGTTGTCTTTTTGCCAAGTACAAATATAATTATCGGTCTGTACATGTCAGAGATATGGTTGCGGATGCATGGACACACACATGGATTCGAAAATCGAGACCAAATCCATAAGCCCCCGCTTCGGACTGAGTCCAAGGAGGGCTAATAATGGGCGTGTGACTTTTCCTGCTTCTTGAATCCTATTTATGACTCGGCTTACTTGGTGACTTCTTGCTTTTTGCATCCTATATTATGACGAGGCCTACTTGTGACTACTCCTCCTTCTTGTATCCTATTTGTGACTATTCTTACATGTTGTGTCCTATTTATGACTAGGCCTACTTGGTGACTATTCTTGCTTCTTGTACAAGTTGTACCCTCTCTATCTTGTACGAAAGGACACCATTCTCGCTCAGGGCAATACAATTTTCATTTTGCCTCAACATGAGGCGGGCGACACCATCCAAGAGACATTTCCTGGTTTTCCCTGAATGTCATGAGGATACAGTTTGCCTGGGGTACTGCATTATAGGAAGCTAACCCATTTCCTCGCCCTCACAAGTAGATGAGCGAACGGCGTTCTGACTTGCAGACGCTATTGCTGCTTTCACCAACAGCCTTGTTGTTGGACTCCAGGCCATGGCATCCTCTTTCAGGGATGAAAAGAACTGACATGACGTTCAAAGGATGAGACACCAAAGCATGCCTGAACAGGGTAACTGTCGTTTTCTTGAGAGTGGAGAGGGGTGCAGTCTTTGTGAAAGTTCTTTCTTAAGTATGCACCTGCACTTACTTGCACGAACTTTGCTTTTGTTGAGTTTTATTGTGGAAACTTTCTGCTACCGTACCACCGAAGTCAACTTCTATCCACTTTTGCACCATCGACAAATTGTTTCAGACACATGTCTCGCACGTATTCAGGTCGGGGGAAGGGAAACATTTTGTGAAAATTATTTGGAATCTTCACAAAATATAGAATGGTTGTTTTACTCAAACTCTTCTGCCAATTGACATCTTCGGATCTGATCTTTTAAGGAAAGATATTGAACATGACTTATGATAAAACGAGTAGTGTGAATAACACCCCCCCCCCCCCCCCGGATTTAAAAACTTTACCGACTTGTAACTATTTTGATTTCAATTTCCAAGATGAAAGCACAAGTTATGACCATGAGGTTAATATCAACTCTTTTCAAGGCTATAAAATGTGACCCCCACCTGGTGGCTCATTGCAGCACAACCATTTGAAGGTGAGTGTGTGTGGTGATTTATTCGGGTAGACCAAATGTGACCTCTAGTGGTTCATCACGGGACAAACAACAACCATTGCCTGTTCAAGTTGTGACAGGATCAGCATATAGTGTCTGTGTGACAGTCTGAACAGCTTTATTACCTATGCCACCGAAGGTTGGCAGATGTTATGTTTTCACCCCTGTTTGTTTGTCTGTCTTTCCGTCTGTGTCTTTCGGTGAGTATGATATCTCAAAAAGTTATGGACTGATTAGGATGAAACTTGGTGGACAGGTTGCGTGTGTGTGTGCCAAGGACGAATTGATTAGGGTTCGGTTCAGGTCGAGATCCAACCTCGTGGGATACAAAATGTAAACTGTTTAGCCTGGCGGAGGTATGCGCTCTACTGAGTGCCATTCTAGTTGTTAATGTTTTTGATAGCTTTCTATATATCTGTAGAGGTAATGTGCAATACCATGGGAAGAGAGTTTAGTGAGCAGGGTAGGGTGCCAGACAATATCGAAGGCACGCGATATGTCAAGGGAGATGGCTCGGATTTCCTGCCTGGCATTGAGGATCTCCATCCATTGTTGGGAGAGCGGAAGCAGCATATCCAGGGTAGAGTGACCTGGTCTGAATCTAAATTGATAATCGGAAATCAAGCCATTGGAGAAGAGGAAGGATTTAATGTCTGAAGTGATGATGGATTCCATAAACTTGCTGATGATTGAGAGAAAGCTGATTGGTCTGTAGTTGCAGGTATATATATGTATATGTATATATATGTATGTATATATATATATATGTATATATATATGTATATATATGTATGTATATATATATATATGTATATATATATATATATGTATATATATATGTATATATATGTATGTATATATGTATATATATGTATATATATATATATATATATATATATATATATATATATATATATATATGTATATATATGTATATATGTATATATATATATATATATATATATATATATATATATATATATATGTGTGTGTATATGTATGTATATATATATATATGTGTATATGTATGTATATATGTGTGTGTATATGTATGTATATATATATATATGTGTATATGTATGTATATATATATATATATATATATATATATATATATATATATATGTATATATATGTGTGTATATATGTATATATATATATATATGTATGTATATATATATATATATGTATATATATATATATATATATTTGTATATATATATATATATGTATGTATATATATATATATATTTGTATATATATATATATGTATGTATATATATATATATGTATGTATATATATATATATATATGTATATATATATGTATATATATATATATATATATATATATATATGTTTATGTATATATATATATATATATATGTTTATGTATATATATATATATATATATATATATATATATATATATATATATATATATATATATATATATATATATATATATATATATATATATATATATGTATGTATATATATATTGTTGTGGTTGACGAAATTCACAAACCACTATTCAGGTCCCTTAGGTGAGATATCTCGGTAAGTATATGTGTAGTTAGGCCCAAACCCGTTGTCTAGAGGGAATAAATGTCATTCATGAGGGCTGCGACTCTTCAGGATAGCCGTTTTTCTTTTACTATCTTTATTTTGGACCAGCCGCCATTATTACCACCACCAACCACGTCTCAACAGCCATCACACAACAACCACCAACCACAACGCGGCCATCACAACAACAACCACCAACCACAACGCCGCTTCACCACAACCGCCACGACCTTTACCGTCACAACTCGCCACCATCGCATCACCGTCATCTCGCGCCACTCGTGGGCACCGATGCTGGACTCGTGCGGGGCGCGCACCGAGCAGCGTGTCCAAAAACATCACGGACTTTCCGCAGAAAAACGGATCAAAAACGACTCACGCCCACTTTTGTTCCGTCCAATCGGTGAGCGAGGGGCGATTTGGCCCCGCCTCCAGGGCGTTGGAGGGCGGTCGCTATATGCAAATTCATGGATCAAAAAGCATTCACGCCCACTTTTCCTCGGGCCAATGGGGAGCCAGCAAGAGAGGTGAAGGGTCGGAGGCAGAGGGTCAAGGGTAAAAGAGCGAAGCCACGGGGCTTATAAAAACGACTGCGTTCGTCAGTCAGAGTTGAGTTCAGTTGGAAGTTGAGTAGGAGTTCAGTTGGAAGTTGAGTAGGAGTTCAGTTGGAAGTTGAGAAAGAGTTCAGTTGGAAGTTGAGAGTTGAGTGTGCGGAATTCAAGAGAGTCGTCGGTGGAGCTGGAAAGAAGTGGTACTAGTCAGAGTGAAGAGGACGGAGCTGTGGAGAGGTGACGGCGGCGAAGGCAGACGAGGGGGTGCTCGCGTCGGTGCCGGGAGCGGCACAGGGAGAGGCCAGCAACGCGACCGAGGTGGAGGAGGAGACGCTCGCCACGGGACCCGAGACAGGGTTATATCCTCCTTTCCCCGAGCATCAGCAACCCCCTCCATTTTCCCCCCGCGCTGAGATAGTGCGACAAAGGGGGCCCCCTTCCCACCCCCTACCAGACACTGTCCGCGAGGCCCGCGGAGTTGAGGCACCACCGCCGCTCCGCGTCTCATCATCAGACGGGTAGGCCCGACACGGTCTCGGCCCCAGGCCCGCCTACCCCCTCATCCTGGAGGGTGGTTCTCTTTTCTTTTGCTTTGGGAATATGTGTTGTCGGCGCCGTCTGTGAAGTAAAATTGTATAAGTGTTGCCGTGTGCCCGGTAGTCGGATAGATCTGCATTGTTGCATTTGCTTTTTGTGTAATATTGCATTGTCTTCTTCTTTTACATGTGCTTTTGGTGGAATTGTATATGTGTGCTTTCCGTTCATCGTGAAATAAATGTGCTTATTGTTGAACTGTTTTCCCGCTTCGCTTCGTCCTTTCCTCTATTGAATCTCCATCTTGCTTCACGTAAAGGGTTGGTCGTGGGCTAAAACGCCCGATAATTAATCGAACCGTCGAGGCCGACGAATAACACCGCTCGGTTATCCCGATAGTACGGAACGGGTCGCTTAAAGTGGCCCGTGTCCGAAGTCGACCTGCGGCGAGGTGCGATCGCCCGGTCTACCCTCCGTGTGGGTACTTAGGTAGGTCGAATTTGGCGAGCAACCCTATCCCACGCGGGGGGCCGATTGGCACGATCGTGGTGAGACCGAAAGGTCCACCCGTGACTGGTTCCCGGCGTTAGTCCGAGAGGGTCACGACTGGATTGTCCGTCCGGTGGGCGACGTGCCGCGATTCGAGTTACGTGGCCGTCCGCACGCCGGCGGGCGCGAATCCGCAATATATATAAATATATATATATATATATATATATATATATATATATATATATATATATATATATATATATATATATATATATATATATGAAGGGGAATTAACAGAGAGAATATATCATGCTTTATGAACACACACACACACACACACACACACACACACACACACACACACACACACACACACACACACACACACACACACACACACACACACACACACACACACACACACACACACACACTATATAGATATACATATTTGCTTGACTGATATTGGCAATGGAATCAGTATGATGACCGACTACAGTACATACTGTATGCAACCCAAAAACCTTGAGGAGCTTTCACCCTTGCTTTGGGGGAATTTCAATAAACTAATTAAAAAAAAACAACGTTGTATCATCGACCTTTTAAAGAGATGGGCTGCCAATCATTGAGTGACGAGAGGAAAAAAATAGCTCTGTAATTTAGAAAACACGTCAATACGGCAAACGGATCGGAAATCAGTCACAAAGAGAAACCACATTACCTTCGTAAAGCACACCTGGTTCATATAAAATCACCAATTGCTTTAGAATCAGTCATGAGGACAAAGGAAAAAGTGATCGTTCGTACACTGCTGAGGTTAAAAGTTAAAACCTCCTCCACCCATCATCATAAGATATGGGATGAAACGTTGCCACCTCGGCACCCGTAACCAAGCATGCAGGCATGCACACACACCCGCGGAGAGTCCCTTTACAAATCGCAATCTACCCATCTGTACCTCTACCTTGTTAGCATCTGCTGGATGTACATCCCTTGGAGTTTTCTTAGTATGCATGCAAAGACTCAGGCCGCTAGGTTTCATGGTTTTGGAGTTATGGAGGACACACACACACACACACACACACACACACACACACACACACACACACACACACACACACACACACACACACACACACACACACACACACACACACACACACACACACACACACACACACACACACACACACACTTATTATTATAAGATTCATTTGCTCTCTGATTTCCGCAGGCTCAGTGTGTTTTGTATGAGCTCTCAATAAAGCTCGATCTCTTCAGGGAAACAGCATGCTGCAGTGGTGTGTGATCCGAGGGATTGAGAACACGAACGGGTCTCTCTCAGCTAATTGGTTGTGGTTGTGGTTGTGGTTGACATATAACTGTGGCAGAGGTTGATGTGGATGGGAGGTGTCGAGTTAATTATTTAATAGCGCAGTCAGTGTGTGTTTCCCAATGGGCCTGTGACTGGATTTTGTCGCATGTTGTGACCACAGAGTGTGGTCATTGTTGATGTACATTTACATGCTTTTTACAAAGGAGCATCTGTTCTTTACTTGAGTGGACAATGCTTGTTGAAACAAAAGAAACCTGTAAGGAAATATCTGCAATGTTCGACTGGGGGATTCTGATGTTGGAAGCCCACACTGTAAGGGAAGGAGAAATGAGTGCTGGAAGAGTGGGAGCAAAGAAGTGGTGTGTGTTGGAGGAGTTGATGGGGCAGGGGTAGGAATGGAAAGTGGAAAGAGATAGGAAAGCGCTGGAGGAGGGGATGTGGAGAGAGCGGGGAGGGGGGAGTGGCAGGAGATGTGTGTGTGTGTGTGTGTGTGTGTGTGTGTGTGTGTGTGTGTGTGTGTGTGTGTGTGTATGTGTGTGTGTGAGAGAGAGAGAGAGAGTGAGAGAGAGAAGACAGTGGTGCACGAGAGAAGCCACAGTGGACGGGTAAATCGTGGTGCTGGAGAGCGGCACAGTAGAGAAGGAGGGTTGATGACTGCATGGAGTTGTGTAATTTGCTACAGTACAAGGCCAAGCTCCCTATTCTATGCTTGCACTCCAAAAGAAGCAATCAGAGCTTATGATCAAATCAAGAAGTCATTTGATTATGTGAATGTGACAGCACACACACTAACCATAGGTGGCAAATGAAGAATGCAATTTGTAATCTTTTATAAAATCGTCCAGAAATTGTATTTTAACACATTGTAGGTCATAAAAAAGCTTGAGGACATGGATATGATATGTGCCAACCAGCCTTTTCCTACAGTTTCCATGGACAGTATTTCCTGTTTCCTTTTGTCAGAGATCAGGGTACTGGTGTATGTGACGTGTTGGATTGAAAACAATGATGTCGTGAAGTTGTGGCTTCAAAACTTGTTGAAGGCATTGTCAGTGTTCTTTGGATTGCTGAGGCTCAATAACCGAGGTTGAGGATATTTGGTATGTCACCACAATGGTCCGCCAACAAAAACCCAATTGGTTCATTAATTAAATTCAGGGAAGGGGTGATCTTCCTGACCCCGTCCAGACTGGTCTCCAAGTGATGCTCGTCCACCCATTGTGGTGAAGTCATTATGCCCTCAGGGCAAATTGCCATAACCAAAGACTGAAAGTTGGTACGTGTCCTTCTTCCTTGATTAACGCTTTGCACTTTAAAGGAAGAAGCACAGACAAACAACAAGAGGTTGACAACTTACTGTAGTGCAGGCTTTTATGGGCCTAATGGCCTCCTACTGCGTCAAAGTTCCTTGAAAGGGAACATAATTAACAACTAGAATGGTACTCGGCAGAGCGCATACCTCTGCCAGGCTGAACAGTTCACGTTTTCTATCCCACCGATAAGTCGGATCTGAACCAAAATCGAATCAGTTTGTTCTTGTCACCGACCCAACTCATCTACCAAGTTTTGTCATAACTTGTCCATAACCTTTTGAGATATGATATGTATTGTTTTTGGCCCCATCTTTCAATGGTGAAGAATCACGAGAGAGAGAGAGAGAGAGAGAGAGAGAGAGAGAGAGAGAGAGAGAGAGAGAGAGAGAGAGAGAGAGAGAGAGAGAGAGAGAGAGAGAGAGAGAGAGAGAGAGAGAGAGAGAGAGAGAGAGAGAGAGAGAGAGAGAGAGAGAGAGAGAGAGAGAGAGAGAGAGACCCGAGAGAGAGAGAGAGAGGGACCCGAGAGAGAGAGAGACCCGAGAGAGAGAGAGAGACCCGAGAGAGACCCGAGAGAGACCCGAGAGAGACCCAAAAACCTTGTCTCTGTCTCTGTCTCTGTGTGTGTCTCTCTCTCTCTCTTTCTCTCTCTCTTTTTCTCTCTCTCTGTCTCTGTCTCTCTCGCCCCGCTGGTGAGTCGAGTGGAGTGTCATGGCGGCTGTGTGGTCTTCGTGAGCTGTGATCTGCCCTGTTTTCTCGCCTCTCTATCCCCTTTCGCATTGTTTTTCACCTCCCTTCCTTTGTTTCCTTCTGTGCATCGTTATTTGTGCCCCAACCCTCCCCTCTTCATTAGACCTCGCGCCGTCATCACCCCACCCCGCCCATCTGTCCTTGTTATTTCACGGCTTGCCCTTCGGTTCATATCTTCCCCATCCCCCTGTTTTCTCCTCGCATACCTTTTCCCCTGAGATAGAGAAAGAGCCCACAGCTTCGTGTGGATAGCTTTTAGTTGGCGGCCCATCCCAGGCCTTCAACTGATCGTTTTTTTCCTCACTGTAGCTGTGTTTATTTCCTTTGGAAACCTGTCTCGGCTCGTATTTAATTACCGCACGAGAGCAATCACCCCTCCCCCCCTCCCCTTCCTAAATATGACTTCGTATTCCCGTAATTCGGCATTTGAAGCATTAACAAGAAAACATGGCATCATCTGTGTCCCGCCCGACGACGTCAGCGTCGAGGATCTCGTTATCGCTACAGGAAACATAGTTGGTACTGACAAAGTTCGTGCCCCTCGCGAATGAACAAACGTGTGGTAATCTTCGTGTCTGAGACAGAACTGGTTCACGAAATCGTATCGACCGGACTATCAACAGATGACGGACATTTCGTGCTCGTCTCCCCTCTGGACACTCCGGCGTGAAGGTCATTATCTCGAACGCCCCTCCTTTCCTGAATAATAATCAGACACTGATCTCCGAAATATCTCGTTATGGTTCTGTGGTTTCTCAGATCACAATGTTACCTTTACGTAGCCAGGACGATCGGACGAAGCATGTGATGTCTTTCCGGAGACGAGCTTATGTGGTGCTTCCTCCCTTGAACCTTGAACATCGTTTTAAAACTCAAAATTGATAATCATGATAACCAAGTCTACGTAACCACTGACACCCTGAAATGTTTCGAATGTGGTAATTTCGGACACTTGAAACGATCTTCCCCAAAGGCGACTTCGTCAAACGTTGAAACAAACCTCGTCAACAAGAATACGTCCTCTTCTTCTTCCTCGACCCTGAAGGAAGCGAATTCCATGCCCAGTCATAAGGCCCAGGCCTCTCAGCCCGACATGACAGTCTAAACAGCAAAACGAATGTTTGGGTTGGTTTCACCGTCGTTCCATCAAGGAAGAGAAAGACTTTACCTGATCGTCGTTTAACCCAGAAGAAGGGAGCATTTACAAACGAGGAATCTGTGGGTAATGGTCCCGCAGTTGTGACTGACGAGTGACGTCACTCGGCAATGTTTACCCGAATGGACCCGGAATGGACCCGAATGGACCCGGACCCCGGTACCTACGACCAACAAGTTTACCCTACTTACCGGTGAGGACAGAGACGTCTCCCTTACAGAGACCGCTTTACCTGTTATCGCAGTAAATGAAACTGTTTCACTCGTTAAAAACTCTCCTATTGGAAAGTCCATTGCCGGTGATACACAGACCACGAGTGATGAACCTGCCGTCACTTCGGTAAATGTGAACCTTGAATCCTTGTCAGGGGGAAATAGTGAAACAAATGTTAACCCTGAATCCTTGTCAGGGGGAAATAGCGAAACAAATGTTAACCCTGAATCCTTGTCAGGGGGAAATAGCGAAACAAATGTTAACCCTGAATCCTTGTCAGGGGGAAATAGCGAAACAAATGTTAACCCTGAATCCTTGTCAACCGGAAATATCGAAATAAATGTTAACCCTGTTACTGCTCCCATCTCATCACGTGGTGAAGCTGGAAACGCAGGAAATGTTAAAATGGATGTTTTACGAGAGACCCCAAAAGTACTGTATACCCCCACGCCGTTGGAGGTCGATAACACCGTGACGGTTGAGGGAGGCGAGATCTCAGCATCCACTGATGGTGTTTCCGTTTCATCAAATCCCCCGATTATTTCCATTACTTCACCAGATGTTCCCACAATGGAAGAGCACATAGACCTGGTAACCAGTCCAGATCCGTGTATCAATACTGACGAATGTATCGATATCCAGGATGGTACAAGCTTGTGTGACTCGGAAACTAAAACCGACTCTGACGAATCTGACCTGGAGGAAGCAAACAGGAACAGTCAGGTGGAAACAGTGGAGAAGCTCACCGGTCAAGGTCCCACCCCCCCCGCCCCCGAACAAATAAGACTCTTCTTACAAAATACATACAGGAAACGCAATATAAACCTGACGGAATACTTCCCAGATCTACCGTCCTTCCTTGAGTGCGCTCAGGCTATCGTACGTAAGCCTGACTTATTCGGTTTCCACCAGACACACTGTCACCGCTTAAAAAAACTGATTGCCAAGGTGAAAAGGGATCCTAATCAATTATCCCGCTTCTGATCTTATTCTTAGAAACTATTATTTTCCTCATAGCCAGTTTCAAGATTGGAACAATAAATGTTAATGGTGGTGGGAGTCCGCTCCGCATGATCCAAATTAAACAGTTGGAAGAGGTCAACGGTCTCGACATAGCTTTGTTACAAGAGACCCATGCTGTCCGATCTGTTCATGCTCAGTGGCGACTATTTATGGACAAGGAATGTTTCTTCAGTAACAACTCCACGTTGAAGGCAGGCATCATGTTTGTCTTAGGGAAATATTTCCATCCGTCCTGCCTTATTTAATGAGTATTATTGATGGACACCTTGCCTCCGTGACCTTCTCTATCAATCAGGTCAAGTTCACAATTCTCAATGTGTACGCTCCAAGCAAAAATGACGAGCGGATCTCCTTTTTTGCCGAACTGAGAAAATTCCTGCAAACACTGGATTTGCAGACTTGTCTAATTATTGGTGGCGATTTTAACTGTACTGTTAATGCTTCATTTGACCGGAACGGGCTGGAACCCCAACTATGTACCGCAAAACTTTTTGCAAACATCATTGCGAAATATAATCTTCATGATGTTTGGCGCGTGCAGCACCCTTCTGATCGGTCTTATGCATGGTGTCGTTGTTTAAACAACCACATCTCACTTGCGAGGCTTGATCGCATCGATGTAAATTCTCATTTATTACATGGAGTTTATAAATTCGATATCGTGCCTTCTGGTTTCTCTGACTATTCCCTAGCTCGAGTCTATATTCAACTCTCTAAACCATGTCCACGGAGCTCTCACTGGAAATTCAATAACAGTTTACTAGAAAACCTCAACTTCGTTCAGGCCTTTGAATCCTTCTGGACGGCTCTCCGAGAACAGAAGTTAAGCTGTTCTGTTTAACCGCTGATATGGTGGGATTTAGTAAAAACCCAAATTAAAGGGTTTTGTCAACAGTATCATTTTTTCTCAACAAGGGCTGACCATGAAGTTAAGAAAATATTACAGTTAGAGATTTTACAACTCCAACGAGTCATCGGACAAAATAATAGTAACATACAAAAAACCTTAACTGAGAGGAATGCACGTGGTGCCTTAGTTCGGATGAGGGTGCGGCACCTGAATGAGGCAGACGTACCAACCAAGTACTTCTTTTCCTTCGAGAAACGTCTTCCCAGTAAACAGCTTTCTCAGTTGCGATTAGCAGATTCATCCATTACCTTTACACAATCAGAAATCAAACTTTTCGTGAAGGAATACTTTTCAAAAATATATTCAATGGAACAAATAAATCCTGTCAGTGTCGCCTCTATCTCCGTCGGCCTGCCAGTGTTGTGTGAAGATGGGCGTTCCCAACTGGAAAGACCCATCACCTTGGATGAACTTGGCACTGCCCTGCACGGCCTTGCCATTGGGAAAGCACCTGGATTGGATGGACTTGCAACCGAATTTTACAAGAAGTTTTGGCATTTATTGGGTCCAGAACTCATTAAGACCTTGAACGCAAGCTGCCAGCTTGGAGAGCTACCTCGGAGTTGCCGACGAGCTCTTCTTACCCTCATTCCAAAAAAGGGAGACATGCTGAGTATTGAAAATTGGCGTCCTATCTCCCTGTTATGTATGGACTATAAGATATTTTCAAAAGCCCTGGCATCGCGACTTACTCCTTATTTATCCTCATTGTTGAAAGAAGACCAATGTTACTGTGTCCCAAAACATTCCATTTATGACATCTCCCTTGTGAGAGACATCATTGAACTGTGCAAGGAAAACCCTAAAGATTTAGGTCTTCTTCTCCTTGATCAGGAGAAAGCCTTTGACCGTGTTGACCATCGGTACCTTTTCGTAGTACTTGAGTGGTTTGGACTTGGTTCAACCTTCATCTCTTATATTAAAATACGATACAATAATATTTATAGTGTGCTTAAGATAAACAATGAACTTGTTGCACCTTTGTCTATTAACAAGGGAATTAGACAAGGTTCCCTCTTTCAAGGTAGAGGTAGACAAGGTAGAGCATCACCTGTGGACAGGTGATTCTCGTCCCGCTTACAGGGGAATTCGCGCATTGCGTTCATCTAAGCCCATCCCTCGGAGCACTGCAGTTCGAGCAGAGTGGTAGGCTCTTGACAGAGGAGTCTGAAGTGAAGGCCCGCTGGGCCGGATACTTTGAGTGGTTGTACCAGGCTGATCCCCCAGCTGTCGAGTTGGACGTCAAGGGTGTTACAATCCCTGTTGCTGACCCTCGAATCAACTGTGGTCCACATTCGCTTGTGGAAATACGGGCTGCGGTGAACCAGTTGAAACGGGGCAAAGCTCCAGGGATCTGTGGCATCAATGCCGAACTTCTCAAGGCTGGTGGAAATGCTGCACTCGTGTCGTTGCATGCAGTTTTGTGTTCTGCCTGGAACACAGGCATCATCCCAACTGACTGGAAGAGGGGCCTTGTTGTTCCTCTCTGGAAAGGGAAGGGTGATCGCCAAGACTGCAACAACTACCGAGGGGTGACGGTGCTCTCAGTGCCGGGCAAGGTCTTTGCTCGGATAATTCTTGATAGGGTTCGCCACCATCTGCTTGAGCACGAGCGTCCAGAGGAGTCAGGGTTTACACCAAAGAGGTCAACGATTGACCGTATCCTTGCCTTTCGTGTCCTGACCGAACGCAGACAAGAGTTTCGGCAGGGGTTGCTTGCAGCCTATGTTGATCTCTGTAAAGCGTTCGATTCAGTGAATCGGGATGTCCTTTGGAGGATTCTTGGTCTTCGTGGGGTGCCACCAAAACTGATCGATCTGATGTCTGAACTCCACTCTGGTACTGAGAGTGCTGTGAAGTGTGGTGGTACCATCTCTGACTTATTTCCAGTTGTTACTGGAGTTCGTCAGGGGTGTGTACTTGCCCCCACACTTTTCAGCACTTGTATGGACTGGATTTTAGGGAGGATGTCGGAGAGATCAAGCTGCGGTGCATCGTTTGGGAATGTCAAGATCTCGGACCTTGTTTTTGCAGATGATGCAGTAATCTTTGCGGAGACTTTAGACATCCTTTTAGCAGCCCTCGAGGTGCTGAATGAGGAGTCGGAGCCGCTGGGATTACGGGTTTCTTGGGTCAAAACTAAGATCCAGGCTTTCGGTAACATCTTGGATGCTGCTGTCCTGTCTGTGTCTGTTTGTGGTGAGGATGTTGAGGTCGTGGAGAGATTCACTTACCTTAGCAGTGATATTCATGTCTCTGCTGGCTGCGAGTCAGAGGTCAATAGACGTCTGGGTCGGGCCTGGGGAATCATGGATTCACTGGATCATGGGGTGTGGCGCTGCCAGTACCTGTGCGGGAGGACGGAAGTCCGAGTCTTCAGGTCCTTGGTACTTCCAGTCTTGCTCTATGGATGTGAGACTTGGACTCTGACCAAGGATCTGAGATGGAGACTTAATTCCTTTGGTACCAGGTCTCTTCGGAGAATCCTTGGCTATCGCTGGTCGGATTTTGTATCCAACGAGCGGTTGCTGAGAGGGACTCGGATGAGATTTGTTACCTGTATAGTCCGTGAGCATCAGTTGCGGCTGTATGGACATGTGGCTCGTTTTCCTGACGCTGATCCTGCTCACTAGATTCTCTCAGCGAGGGAGTCTCATGAGTGGAGGAGGCCAGTGGGCCGACCACATGCCTCGTGGTTGCAGCAGGTTGACCATCATCTCAAGGAGGTGGGGATGGGCCTGGCATCTGCCTGGGGGATGGCTAGACGGAGGCCCCTGGAGTACCGGCGGAAAGTGGACGCAGCGACGCGCTGTTCTGGCACATGCTCCCATACCTGACCTGACCTCCCTTTTTCCGGGTTGCTTTATGCTCTCTCCATCGAACCCCTACTGGTTTCTTTGCGCTGTAGACTAACAGGGGTTAGCTTGTCCCAGCTTGAACGGCCCATCAAGGTACTGGCATACGCCGATGACGTATGTGTATTCGTACAAGATATCAATGACGTTAACATCGTTTGTTATTGTTTGTCCTTATTTGAAAAGGCT
>NC_140964.1:52370452-52425452 GCF_056783735.1 Eptatretus burgeri
ACGTCAGCAATCCATTTATTACGTAAGTAGGGTAAGAATACTGATTCTGGCTCACTTTTCCCCATGTAAATGAATGGGGGATTTTCAGCGATTTATATTTTTTTTCCCTAAAAATAAATCCCCTTTTTATCCCAAGGTATATTTATTTGTCTCCCCTTTTAACTTGGAGGTTGAACCTCATTGAATTGAACACCTGGGGGTTGAACAGCTCACTCATTGAACCTATAAAGATTTGTTCATTCTCAAATTCCTTCAATAGTTTAATTTTCTTTGCACAATAATCCCCATCTAAAATATTGACAAACAAAACATTTGAATCTTTATATTTTTTAAGATACCCCATTTGTGCCATTACGAAATGATAAACTTCTCTTAATGCTCTTGTTTGACCACCTCCTGAGCCACAGGTTATTTTTTGTTAAGCCCCGCCCACTTTTCTTTAAGCCCCGCCCACTTTTGTTAAGCCCCGCCCACTTTCCACAAGGTATTCAATAAGCCCCGCCCACTTTTCTTTAAGCCCCGCCCACTTTTGCTAAGCCCCGCCCACTTTTGCTAAGCTCCGCCCACTTTTCATAAGGTATTTTTTCTAAGCCACGCCCACTTTTCCTAAGCTCCGCCCACTTTTGCTAAGCTCCGCCCACTTTTCATAAGGTATTTTTTCTAAGCCACGCCCACTTTTCCTAAGCCCCGCCCACTTTTGCTAAGCTCCGCCCACTTTTCATAAGGTATTTTTTCTAAGCCACGCCCACTTTTCCTAAGCCCCGCCCACTTTTGCTAAGCTCCGCCCACTTTTCATAAGGTATTTTTTCTAAGCCACGCCCACTTTTCCTAAGCTCCGCCTACTTTTGCTAAGCCCCGCCCACTCTTACATCATTTCCAGTTCATCTCTGACTCACAAAGAAATCACTAGAAAATTACAGGATGTTATGGTTTTGAAAAATTTCCCAATGAAGGCTTGCCTAGGCTTGCCCAGGGAATTTCCAATGGAAACCACACCCACCAGTCTTTCTCTATAAAAGCTTCAAACCCAGGCTCCATTTTAAACATTTGTTCTTGCTGGCAATGGTGTTCTGTGTGCTTGTCTCAAACTCTCTGTCTTCTATGGAACTAAACCTTCAAGTTGATGAACTGGATTCAAACCTCTTATCTATTGAGGTAAGATTTTTTATTTTCCTATTTTCAAACTTTGATTGAAGCATACTCATTTAATAATTAAATAACTTAATTAATACATTATTATTTTCTCTCACAGGAAATTGTGTCTGAAATACGAAATGAAAATACTGCTTTTGCTACAACTTGGGGGAAATTGTTGGCTTGGTTGAAGACCTTGAGTGGGATGACTTTGGTGTTCCTTGGAACTCTCTGTCTTCTATGGAACTAAACCTTCAAGTTGATGAACTGGATTCAAACCTCTTATCTATTGAGGTAAGATTTTTTATTTTCCTATTTTCAAACTTTGATTGAAGCATACTCATTTAATAATTAAATAACTTAATTCATACATTATTATTTTCTCTCACAGGAAATTGTGTCTGAAATACGAAATGAAAATACTGCTTTTGCTACAACTTGGGGCGAAATTGTTGGCTTGGTTGAAGACCTTATGAGCGACCAAGACCCACAGAACGAGTTCGTCCTTGATGACCCAACCAAAGAGTTATACCTTGGAGACCAGCAAAATCCTGAAAAAGAGTTTTACAGCAATAGTACTCATTGTGAGTTATCAAGACAATACCCACTGAACAAGTTATACCTTGATGAGCCAGAATACAAGTTTTACCTTGGAGACTCACAAATTTTGAAAGAATCAGTAAATGAGTTCTGGCTTGATGGTTTAAATACCTACCTTGGAGACTCAGGAAAGGGGTTTTGCTAAGATGGTTCTCAATATGGGACCCACCTTGGAGACTCACAAATTTTGAAAAATCAGTAAATGAGTTCTGCCTTGATGGTTTAAATAACTACCTTGGAGACTCAGGAAAAGGGTTCTGCCAAGATGGTTCTAAATATGGGGCCTACCTTGGAGACTCACAAATTTTGAAAAAATCAGTAAATGAGTTCTGCCTTGATGGTTTAAATAACTACCTTGGAGACTCAGGAAAAGGGTTCTGCCAAGATGGTTCTAAATATGGGGCCTACCTTGGAGACTCACAAATTTTGAAAAAATCAGTAAATGAGTTATCCTTAAGAGACTTTGTAAGTTGGTTTTACTTTGAATACTTGAAATGTGGGTTCTGGATTGATAACTCACAATGTGATACATATCTTGGAAACTCAACGGGAATGTGGTTATACCTTGAAGACTTGGAAAGTTGGGTTTATGTTGGACACTTGAAACTTTTTTGGGGGCTTTTATTTATTTATTTATTTATTTATTATTATTATTATTTTATTTATTTATATTTTGGAGACTTTTGGAGTTGCTATCACTCTTTGGGATCTAAACCTATCGATGTAGTTCTTTGTCGGATGGTGCTTGATGGGAGCAAGATCAAGAAAGTTCTGGGAAGAAAGTGCAGGCTTACTCCCTCTTTCTACGTCATCAAACCTGAAAGCCTTAAAAGACAGAATTGGAAGAAGAGAAAAAACAAAAAATATACATTGTTCGTTCTGGGAAGAAAGTGCAGGCTTACTCCCTCTTTCTACGTCATCAAACCTGAAAGCCTTAAAAGACAGAATTGGAAGAAGAGAAAAAAAACAAAAAATATACATTGTTCGTTCTGGGAAGAAAGTGCAGGCTTACTCCCTCTTTCTACGTCATCAAACCTGAAAGCCTTAAAAGACAGAATTGGAAGAAGAAAAAAAAAACGTAAAAATATATATATATAGGTGGAAATCTCATTTTGAAAAAGACATTGTGTTGGGCGAGGATTGAGTTGGGGTTGAGATTTTGAATGTGAGGGTTGGGGTTGAGATTTTGAATGTGAGGGTTGGGACACACACACATACACATCAACAAACAAAAGTTAAGCCTTGACTATTCAGTTGAGGATTCTGTGTTTGGGGTTCACAGATCTAAGAACGTCCCCCTTGACACACATTATATACTGTTATACACCTCGGACTTGGCCCTCGAGTGTCCACAACGGTGTATAGTAGGAGGGAGTGAAGCGCCAACCTATTGCTCCCATTGCACACACACACAAACAAAAGTTAAGCCTTGACTATTCAGTTGAGGATTCTGTGTTTGGGGTTCACAGATCTAAGAACGTCCCCCTTGACACACATTATATACTGTTATACACCTCGGACTTGGCCCTCGAGTGTCCACAAAGGTGTATTATCTGCTTAGTTTTGTCTTTTGTAATTCCTGTGAATAAAATGAACCTAAAATCTCTTCCCCTTCCAAATCATATATTTTATAAGTCCAAGGAACTGTATCTATTACATCAACAATTTTAAAAAGTTCTTTCGTCCATCGTTCAGTAAAACCCTTTTCAAAATGAGATTTCCACCTATATATTCTTACGATATCACCAACTTTGAACTTAGGTTTTCTGACATTAATCTCTTTTTCATATTTTAATTTTGTAAATGTTTCTGATGGCTTCATATTCGTTGACGTGTGAATCGTGTCATTATACTTATCCACAATATCCTGAATAAAAGATAACCATTGTTGTGAACCGAGTTGTGTGAATTTTTTATATAGTCTCTCTTTTAAGGTACGATTAAAACGTTCAACAACAACTGCCTTCCCTTCATTAAAGGTACTGTATAATGTAATACTGTTATTTTTTAAAAATTCATAAATGTCTTGTTATAAAACTCTCTACCCTCATCAGTCCACAATTTCTTAGGTTTTCTCTTACTTTTATTAAATATCTGTTGAAAAGCTAACACAAGAGTATTACCTGTTTTGTTTTTTAAAGGGACAACCCACGCATATCTACTCCTCAAATCAATAACGGTTAAAGCATACTTGTACCCCTTATCATTATTGAGTTCAATCAAATCAGCAGACCAGATATAATCAACTTCCTTGGAATAAACTTTCCTTCTCTGAAACTTTGTGAATATTGGTTTATGTAATTCATCAGCTAATTGCTCTTCAGTCTTAATGGCATCATTAGAGCCTATAAGTTTTTGAATTTCCAAGTCCAAGTTTCAATTTAGCACTAATCATCTTCTTCACGATGAACCTATCAACTTTTTCTCTCAAGGTTGGATTTTGTATCAGAGACAAATTATATAACATTTCTCTATCGGCTTCATGCTTTTCTTCCAACGTTGTGGTATTCCCATAATCAATATCGTGTCTCATGCACACTTCATCAACTCTATTGATTGGTTTACTCCAGGATTTAGGATTGTCTGCCTCATCTAATCTTTTATCCAAGTTTGTGCCTGGACCACAGAAAGAATACCCTGGAAGATGTAATTCCCTGGTATTCCAGTAGTTGTAAATTTACTTCCTGATAAAAACTTTTGTATATCTCCTCCGAGTTTGTGTTTGGAGATAAATTGATTTTTTTTTGAACCACACACCGAACATATACCTTTTTGTATAACCCTGTTATTTTTACTTTTAATATATGAAATATTTTTAGTATTAGTTTTCTTTTACATTTGAGACAATAACTCATTTATTTATGAGAAAAATTTCTGCAGAGTGCAAAAACCTTTTTAGTTTCCAACATGCACATTTGAATCTTAATTTTTAAAACATAAAGAATCCTTAGAAATGCCTTCACTCTCTCCTCCATTTATTTAAGAAAAAACTTGAATTAAAATACATGTCTTCTCGATGTCGATAGTCTTGTCGAAAGTATTGCAAATAGACTTTTTAATTCTTTGTATTCCTCCCTGGTGAGATAAGTTAATTTCTTTAATACCTCTATTCTTTTTGAATCTCACTGGTTTCCATATTTTGATATTTATTCATTCTCTCTCTTTCCTCCCTCTCTCTCTTCTCTCTTTCCTCCTTCTCTCTCTCTCCTCCTCCTCCTTTTCCTCCTCTTCCCTCTCTTCTTCAACTCCTTCCTCATCCCTTACTATACATGAATCGTTTACACCCCATAGAATATTATACATATATTCATCAGGATTTCTTGTTATTCCTGTATCCAAAATAATTTTTTACAACAGGATACCAATAAAATTTCTTTTGAATTTCTAAAAGAGCCTTACCTTTTCTTAACCTTATAATTTTTTCATTATTTAACATTCTAATTAAATCTAAAGTTGTTGGTTTATCAACATCAGCATAATGCCAATCTTTTATTGAAAATACCTCATTCTTATGTTGTAGAACATATTTATTAAAATACCGAATACCCTTTTCTTGAAGGTATGCTTGAACACAGAAATGATAATTTTCTTGAAGCCTTCTTGCTGTCATTTATGTATTAGAAATATATGTTAGAATAATATTATGGCACGAAACACCTCCCCATCTTCCCATAGTTAAATCATTTTGTATTTCCTTACTTATTATATATAATCCTGTTTTTTCTGTTTTCATGAGATAAACAAGGGCAAAACCATTATTATATTTACCCTTATTAAATTCTTTTATTTGTTGTTTACTAATCGTGGCTCCACAAAACTCATTCTCGATACCAAGTGGATAATATTCTTCCTTACGAGACTGATTTAATTGTTCCAGGTCTTCGAGGTTAATTTTAAATGACCAATTATACCCTAAATCATTCATATCATACCCCCATTGTTCTATTCTCATACAAACGATACGCCCTTCTTTATAAAAATTTATTTTAATTCGAACTGTGAATTCTGTATGACCTGGAGATAATATCAACACTTCTGTATCTTTAGAATACACAGCCGTTTTATTTAAGTATATATATTGTGATAAATCGCTTAATCTCACCAAGTCATTCGCGTCAGTCGGGCTTGGATAATTTTTTAATTTATAAGCATTTTTCATGTTAATATTTTTGTTTATATTATATTTATATCGTTCAGCCTGTGCCTTTGTATAATAATTTGATAAATCAATATCCAGTTCTTGAGATACACCAAAGATAGAACCATCTTTACCAACATAAGTCATTTATATTAGATTAAAAATAATATCATAAAATTTTTTATTTTTGTTGAGTTGAAATAACACATATAGACATAATTGACCACAACACTTGGAATTTAATTCTTGGACTTGAAATGTTTGATAAACACCATTCTGTAAGAATTTTATGACTTCAACAGGTGGTGGAAGACCAAAACTATCAAAATAATATTTGTCTTGACTATTAAAAATACAAACCCAATGAGAACCGTTCCCATCATTATCTTCTAAGTTCATAATAATATTCTTTGTATGTTTCGACACATTTGTTAATTCATCTCTCATACAAATAACCACATTATGAATTTTTAATTTCTTACAATATTTGGCAAGTTGTAAATTTGATGTTGTATTCTTTCCAAATTCTTTCAACCACTCATCAATGCTCATTTATTTATTAGAAAGATATAATCCATTACCTCTTTTCGTTAATTTTACACCTGCTTGTGCTATAGAAGAAAGCATATCTCCAACTAACAATCTCGCTTTATCAGGCAGACCTTCAAGTTTTTCAGCAAAATCTACAATTACACCACTTCCACTAATTTGTTTCTCCAACTCTTTGTTATGTCTTTCCAATTCTTTTTGAGCCTGGAGTTGAGCCTTCCTTTCGTTGGCAGTTTTGACCGCTGTTGAAATACCACCCGTCAATGCTCCAACCGCACTTAAACCAGCAAATAAAGGAATTAGAAATGGGAGAAATCCTCCACTCGTCTCTCTTATTGAATATTTTTTTAACATTGGTTTTGTCATTTTAATTTTAAGTGAGCCAGTGTCATTCAAGATTTTAACCTGTTCTCTTGTGAGCAAAACATCAATTCTTACTGCTCCTTTTCTCTGAATTGTATTAACGTTAATCGTACAAGGCTTTTGATTTTGAACACAAGATGATAGTTTATGAAGATTGATTTGATTAACATATACCCCAGTTGGTACTTTGCCACTCATTTATTTAACAAAAAATTATGTGAGACTAATCATCACACCATTATCTGTATTAATCTGCAATTCTGTTTCTTCCAAAAGCAAACAATATGTATCAACTTCTTCACTCTCTCCTCTTTCAATGTATAGGGAAGTATCCACTCGATTAGACTTTATAGTTTCTTTTTGAGCGCTCAGGTCAAACGTATAGATTGTATACAAACTTTTAAATGCTGTCATATCCAAAATAGGTTCTTTATTTCCATTACTTTCACACACCTTTTGGTAAGACTTGTATGCTTCAGCAAAATCATTTTTTTCCCAATTAATTTCCAATCTATCTCGTGGATAAAATGTTCCATCTAGAGAAACGCGAAGTTGTTTCACCTTAGCATTATCACTCAATGCATTATTCTTATCAGTCGCAGTATCACCATCTGGCTTTTTAAAAATCATCCACAGATATCGTGGCTTTCCTTCCAGAACACCCAAATTCCACGTGTAAGTAGTTTGATTGAGTTTAACGTGTTGACATCTTCTTTTGAGGTATGATACACTGAGTGGTTTTTTTGAGTTAAGTCTTCGATTCAACATCTCTTCTGTTTTAAGATTAGGAGTATATTCACTGATATACCAACTCATCTCCTCAATTACAAATTTATTCTGATCACCAAAAGCATTACCAACACCAAAAAGCAATCTATTTTCATTATCATTCCTTTGTAGTTGAAATCTAATTTTAAGACCATACAGAACTTTATCATAATCACAAAATCCAAATATACCTTTAAGAGGAACTGCCACAGTAAAACTATTTTCTGCTTTTGTATCATCATTATACATTCCTTTCCTTTGAGTATACCCAGGGTCTGTGTTTGTTCCCGTTGACATATCAGGAATAAAACCTTCGACAGACCCCTTTCCCATTCTATCACTGAATGTATAGAGTGTAAATTTCATCATTTCAGATACAGCAGAGACATAATCAACCGCTTCAACTTCTTGTGTTCCAATATACAATCGCACACTATCAAACATTTTCCAGAAGAAATCATTTACAAGTGTAGCGTTTGTGTTATTCCCAGCCTTAGTGAATTTAAATTTACACAACAAGAAACTTTCGGAGAGATTCAAATAGGTTTGTTGATTATTTATTTCAAAACTTTTTGTACCATTTGTATTCCAGTCTGTTCCAGTTATTGCATTTACCTTGAAGTAATCTTCTTTTTTAGTGGAGTTTGAGATAATAATAGTATCATCCAAATCATAGATACTATCAATTGCTTCCATACTTGTATTTATTTAGGAAAAAGATGTTAAAACTTTTGAAACCCTGATCCAAGTATTTGAATTATTTTCTGTCGTTCTTGGGGGACAACTGAGTTTTACCTTTCTTAATTTCTTTTATTGCTTGTAATTTATGAGATTCTTTCTGAGCATCTTTTATACTCTTTACAGCACCTGCTACATTTCCCACAGCAGAAGCAGTTGAACCAATTAGGTCTTTATGTTTAAGAATAGTTGAACCAATACCCATGAGAGTATCAATTATCCCATCTCCTCTAAATTGATGTCCGACACCCCTTTGTCTCTTAGGTTTATAGTATCCTCTACCAAGATACATACCTTCACCCTTGTAGTACGGGGAAAGGAACATCCCATCCCCTGTAATTATTTTATATTTTCCCAACTCGTGCTTCCTCACAATAACCATCGTATTTATTTATTGAAAAACTTCACGTAGGTGAATTCTGATGGATATAACTTCTCCATTAAAAGAGATCACACGATTATCTTGGTCGGTTATCCTAAAATTTACTCTGTGTATGGTTTTTCCTGACACAGGTAGATAAACCAAATTTTTAGGCTCCATATTGAATTTATAACCAATTGGGGTTGAGTATGCGCTGAATGAAAATATTGTATTTGTTTTTAATCCATCATTATAAGCACCATCAATCAAATCACAGTGAATTAACACCGAATTTATTCCTGAGGATATTTGAATGACATTATCACTGTAAAACGTCCCATTAGTTTCAATCTTTTTGAGGAGAAACCTAATAACTCTCTAAATGAATTATCAATTGTGAAATCAACCTTGTAGTTATTTTTAACTTTAATCGTTGATTTTGAAGTATGTTTTTGAATGTTTATAACAATATTTTTTGGTTCATCACCCTGTTCTTTCATAAGACGAGCAATTTCGGAAGATATTTGAGAAATCTCGTATGCTCCGGTGAGACTGTTATCGTTTTGTATCCACTTCCCGGATTATAACTAAACTTGTCATTTTTCTCGGTTATATTAAATAAGGTATTATAAGTCTCCATGGACAATAAAGATGCCTCATATTCTTTTGTTGTGTCAAGTTGTAGTGGGTATGGGAATGAAGATGTGTGGTCGCTTGTTGTGAAATTAAAACTCAGGATTGTGCTTCTCATCTTATTTAATATGAGATAAAATGTCTTTATATTGAGATTTATTAATTATTTTCATGTTCATCAACTGGTCTAAAATGGCTGATGCTTCATTAAAACAATTGTTATTTCCAGCCTTCTTACTGCCGAACAACAATAACAGTCTATTAACTAATTGCGATGGGTCATTTGGAAGAAAACTAATACCTGAACCAAGGATACTTAAAGCCTGAATAATGTGTTTCTCCTTCTCATTCTTCCTACTTTTACCAGAAAGAATAACCTTATAATTTAGAGTGTTCAGCAAATCAATATATACTCTATCATCATTATTTTCCATATCCAATGGTTTATCAATATACTTTGATTCATCCCTCACAGTTGAACCTTGTCTTCCATCTTTTGTGAGAAGAAACATTAATCTCGGAGTTAGTTTAACAGGGGTTGAGCAGAACTTAAGAACCTTAATTCATCATTAAATATCAATACCTTTTCTTTAACAAGATGAAATATTGCTGGTTGTTCTGTTGGAATGAGTCCTGCTTTGGTTTTTGAATCCGCTGAATATTCATTGTTTTGAACAGCATTCACAATATAATCAGGGGGTGATTAATCTCTTCCAGTTGTTGAAATAAACCTTCATCATCATATTCTAATTCTCCTAAATGCTCTAATTCTTCCTCCGTCATTTGACTGAAATCTTTTAACATTTGAAGCTTTCTTGGAGTATATTCTACTGTGGGAACTGTGGAAACATCTTTCATTTTTTCTTGGGAAGTTTTTAAAAGTGGTTTAAAAAATTTCTCTTGTTTTTTTTCAAATGCTTCTTCGCCCGTTAGTTTCTGTCTGCGTTTCTTCTTTATGTCTTCCTGTTGTTTTACAACTTTTGAAACCAACTCTTGATGTTCCTTAAATCTTCTTGCTCTTTCTTTTGTATCCATTTATTTATTGTAAAATATCATTTAATGAATTGTAAAGATCAACAGGGAAATTTTCCTTTTCTTCATCATTCAAGTAGATGTGTTCAAATAAATCCTTTTCTTTAAATATTTCATCAAATTCTTTATTAACATTAATGCGAGTTGTAATTTCTTCTTCACTAATCCTTGCATCTCTGCTTTTCATACGTTTGTGTTGAGTTTCTTCATCAACATCAAAACCGAATGATAAAATCTTCACTCCGCTCAGATATTTAATAATTTGTCTCGTTCCTTCTGGATTAGTTTCTAATATCCCAACACCACCAGATTTTAGTTTCTTTAACTCACTCTTACAATGTGAATATTTTGTTGTACCAAGAGAAACCTCCTCAAATATTTGTCCTTCATTCCTCAATCGCATATGTTCCTCCACTGAAATATAGTGATAATCTTCACCTTTTACTTCTCCAGGTCTTATTGCTCTAGTTGTTGTTGATACAATGCGTATCACGCGTTTCTTTTTAAGTAAATTTACAATATTCTCATTTGTACTACACAAGAACCTTGATTTATGAAAGTTTTTTCCAGAAGCAGATTTACCCACAAGATTTATAATAATAGTTGTCATTTATATATGTAATTGTTTATAAAACAAAAAATATATCCCTTAATATCTCATCTTGTTTCACAACAATATATTTATATTTTTCAGTCGTGTGCTTCATATAATCCTCAAATTTCTTTTTACTACATAATGTAGAACAATTATCTCTCCAAAAATTATTGATATCTATTGAATTTAACTTGAATAAAATAAAAGTATTAGCATTGTTTCTGATGGAACGACGAGGAAGTTGAAAGTACGATTGACTAAGATAAATACAATTACAAGAAGAATGTCTCCCTCTTGTGTAGTAGCTGTCCATTACCGTTTGGTTTCTCTCATTAACACAATCATCAAAGATAACGAGGTTCTTTTTTGATTTATCCAAATCTTGGGGAGACGGTATATCATCCGTATTATCACTAAGAATACAAGTTATAAGATTTGATTTCTTTTTACATCTCTGTGTATCACAAAATAGTTGAATTATATCTTCAATGTTATAATCATTTAGGTTTTTTTGACGTTTAAATAAACCTATTATATCTTCTTTTTGAAGACCAGCATTAAAACCTTGTGAGAGTAGTTGATACTCTGGTTGAAAACTCGACTTTGTGAAAATTATTAAATTATCATAATCTAAAAATTTGGGAGTGAGGAGCATTTTTAAAAGTAAGCAGGTTTTTCCACATCCACTTGAACCAACTATGAGACATCTTAATGAATTTGGGAGATTTTTATGGTTGTTAAATTTTATCTTATTTTCCCAAATAGGTAAAAAATCATTCATTTATATATTTGAAAAACAGGTTATTTAATTTATTATTGGCTTTTTTAGAAACTCTATATTTTATCCTAAGTTCAGGTTTAATTTCAAGATAATCCATTATTTTATTTATACAATATCTTGTGTTGATATTTCCCTGAAAATTACATCCATGAATAATATACAACAACAATCCTTTGAACATTTCTCTTATACGTTCAGTTTCTTCCCTTGTAAGGAAAGGTGTGTTATCATCCTCATACTTTACATTCATTTCTCTAATCAATCTTGTAAAGTAATTCATTTTTGGTGTAAATCTAAAAGAATTATTTTCCTTTTTATATTTTTTATTATCATTAATTAGAAGATAATCACAGAATATACATTGTTTATAGGCTTTTGACTCTGTGTTTAATCCCTGTCTTTCACACGCAGGACAATTCTCAAATTTGTCATATGGAGAATCAGGAAAGTCTAGCATATTTATAAAGTAAAACTTTACTTAAACTGAAATTCATCTATACTTTCAGTTGTATATTACCATCGATATCGATATACTTTTTTCATTATCAGATTCAACGACAACATTTTTTATATTAAAGGTAATTTTAAAATTATCGTTAACTACTATTGAACGAAATGTCATTTCACCTGATATATTAACATCCTTTATTTCATCAAGATTTACATCTTTAGGGTTGTTGAAAAAAATACAAATTTCTCCTTGCATATTACAGATGGTCTTATCTTTTCTTTCTAAAGCTTCATCCATAAGGTTTTTGTTCTTTGATACTTTTTCTTGTTTCATTGCTTTTTCTAGTTTTGAATATATTACTAGAAGGAGAGGAGAAACTTTTGTTAGAGATACTTTAATTGATGTTCTACCAGGTATACTAAAAGCCCTTCCACTGAAGGAAATTGAAGAACTCATATTATTTACCATAATAGTTTTTATCCAATAGTTGTTATATTTATCTTTGTTCAATTTTACATCCTTGACATATTTCTCAGTATCTTTAACAGATGAAGAGATTGATTGAAACTTGTCTTTTGTGTCTTGAAACATTGTATTTATTAAGTGAAAAAGTTGGAGGATAAAATGTTTTTAAGCACAGATTCACCTATAAATTAAACGAAATTTTCATCAAGAAAATTTTAGTTTAAGCAAAGTTTTATTCTATAAATATGGTGAATACAACGTACTGCGATGTTTGTAATCACGAATATAAACATTATAGAAAACACCTCCGAACCAACAAACACACATTTAATCTATTTCATCAAATATCTCCTCTTGAGTTGGAAAGAAAACATTGTGATATCTGTTCAAAGGATGTTTTGAAGAGTAGTTATAATCAACATCTTCAATCACAAAAACACAAGAAAAATGAGTTTAAAGTAAAGGGAGACTATTATATTAAAAACACTGATGAGGCATTTAAAGGGCATATAAAAATAAGGATTTTTCAATTTGGAGAACCCGGTCCATCATCAATAGCTGAATCAATTGAAATAGTGAAACCCGATGTTGAAAAATTTATTAAAAAGACATTAAAAGAAATAAAAACTTTAAAGTTTTATATGGGAGTGAAAATGAATATGAAAAGACAAGATGAAGAACAAACTCCTTATATGAGAACAGATCTTCATTTTATAACATCATTTCAAGATTTTTTGAATAGTGGGGTTTATGAAGAACTATCAAGACAAGAGGAGGATGTTGATAATACAGTGGTAGGAAGTGGATTCAATATTAAAAAAATCATCTTTTAGATATACACATTCTAAAATCAAACCCTCTTAAAGCTTCTTCTTATATTGAATTACCAAAAGAAATAAAACTAAAGAAGGCAGTTGTTAATATTAAGAACAATGATAATAAATGTTTTCTCTGGTCTGTTCTTGCTCACTTACATCCACCAAAATGTAATTCAGAAAGAGTAAAACAATATATGAAATATGAGAATACCTTGGACATTAAAGATTTTAAATTCCCAATGCCATTAACAGATATTCCTAAATTTGAGAAAAAGAATAATCTTTCTATTAATGTATATGGATTAACGGATACAAACAAAGTTCAAATATTAAAAATTTCAAACAACTATAAAAATGAAGAAACACACATTGACCTTTTATATTTTAGTGTTGGAAAGAATTCACATTACACATACATCAATAATTTATCAAGATTAATCTCTTCTCAGGTATTCAGAACAGCAAACAAAATATATCCTTGTAAGCGATGTCTTAATTCATTTCATACAAAAGAACGATTAGAACAACATTCAAAATATTGTAGTAATCATAAATCAGCTGTAATTACAATGCCTAAACCTGGTGAAAAGATTTATTTTGAAGATTATAATAAATCTATCATGCACCCATTTGTGATATACGCTGATTTTGAATGTATCCTTAAAAAGATAAATACTGCTTCTCCTAATCCAAAAGAACCATATACAAATAAATATCAAAAACATATTCCTTGTGGTTTTTGTTATTATATCAAATCATCTGTTGGAGAAAAGTATAACAAACTTGAACATTATCGTGGAAAAAATGCTTCACAAGAGTTTGTAAAACGATTAGAAAAGGATTGTATAAGACTCACTAAATTAATGAAAGAAACAAATGAACCGATGAAATTAACCAAAGAAGAAAAATTAGAATTTAGAATGAACAATATCTGTCATATTTGTGAGGGGAAAATTAAGGAGTTTAAAGTTAGAGACCATTGTCATCTTACTGGTAAATATAGAGGTCCCGCTCATTCCTGTTGTAATCTTAATTATAAATTACCTTCTTTTATTCCAGTCTTTCTTCACAACAGCGCCAACTATGATACACATCTATTTATAAATGAACTTTCAAAAACACCAGGGAATATTTCTGCTATAACAAACACAAGTCAAAAGTATATTTCATTTTCAAAAATGATATTCACAAAACCTATAACTCGTATTAGGTTTTTAGATTCTTACAAGTTTATGGGAACACCACTAGCCTACCTCGCATCAAATCTAAGCTCCACGGACTCTTTTCCAAATCTTAATTCATTCTTTCCAAAAGAGGAAATTCTCACTAAAGAGGAAATTCAGATTAAAGATGAAATTCTGATTAAAGAAGGAATTCTTACGAGAGAGGAAATTCAAACAAGGAATGAAATTCAAAGTAAAGAGAAAATTCTTACAAGTAAGGGAATTTATCCTTATGATTATATGGATTCATTTATGAGATTTAAAGAAACACAACTTCCTTCAAAAGAAAGTTTCTATAATAACCTTTATGAAGAAGAGATAAGTGATAAGGAATATAAACACGCACAAGAAATATGGAAAATATTTAAGATAAAGAACCTTGGAGAATATCACGATTTATATCTAAAAACAGATGTTTTATTGTTAGCTGATGTGTTTGAAGCTTTTAGATCACTCTGTCATAATAAAAATTGTTATGGGTTAGATCCTGCCCACTATTTCACAGCTCCTGGTTTAGCTTGGAGTGCAATGTTGAAAATGACAAAACAAGATATAGATTTAATCAGTGATGTGGATATGCTTTTGATGATTGAGAAGTCCAAGAGAGGTGGAATATCACAAGTATGTTCAAAAAGATATGCTAAAGCAAATAATAAATATCTCCCAAATTATGATAGTGAAAAAGATAGTAATTATTTGATGTATTTTGATGCTAATAATTTGTATGGATGGGCAATGTCTCAATCTCTACCTTATGGTAAATTAGAGTGGGTGGAAGAAAAGAATTATGAAAAGGCTTTGATGAATATTGTTATTTCTTCTCAAGAGGAATTGAATGACGAAGAAGAAGGTTATTATTTTGAAGTTGATTTGAGGTACCCGAGTGATCTTCATAATAAGCATAAAGATCTTCCTTTTGCATGTGAGAAAGAAACTCCAAAGAAAGAATGGTTAAGTGATTATCATAAAAGTTTTAATATTAAAGGTAAATCAACAGAAAAGTTATTAACAACATTCTATGATAAAGAGGGATATGTTTTGCATCAGAGAAGCTTAAAACAGTTTTTGAGAGAAGGATTGAGAGTAGCTAAAATTCATAGAGTTTTAAAATTTAAACAAAGTCCTTGGGTAAAAAAGTATATTCAATTCAATACAGATATGAGAGCAAATACAAAAGTAAAATTTGAAGGGGACTTTTATAAATTAATGAATAATGCTGTATTTGGAAAGACTATGGAAAATGTTAGAAACAGGCAAAACATTAGATTCGCAACATCTTGGAAAGAAGCTTCGAGATTGATAAATAAACCAAGTTTTGAGAGAGAAGAGGTTTTTTCAGAGAACTTTTCTGCAATTCATATGAAAAAGGAAAGTATTGTAATGGATAAACCAATTTATATTGGAACAGCAGTTCTTGATTTATCAAAGATATTGATGTATGATTATTTGTATAATGACTTAAAGAAAGAGTATGGTGAAAATGTTTCATTGTTGTATATGGATACTGATAGTTTTATCCTAGATATAAAAACTGATGATGTTTATGAAGATATGAAGAAAAATATTGGAGTATATGATACAAGTAATTTCAGCAAGAAGAGTGAGTTATTTTCCAAAAAGAATGAAAAGGTTATTGGTAAGTTTAAGGATGAGTTGGGTGGAAAAGTAATGAGTGAGTTTATTGGATTGAGAGCAAAGGCATATGCTTATAAGTATGGTGAACAGATTGATAAGAGGTTAAAGGGAATAAAGAAATATGTAATAAAGAAATCAATAACTTTTAGAAATTATTATAATTGTTTGATGAATAAGAAAGAAGAATATAGGAAAATGAATACAATAAGAAGTTATAAACATAACATATATAGTGAAGAAGTAAATAAAAAGGCATTAGGAGCCTTTGATGATAAGAGATTTATTTTAGATAATGGAATAGATTGTGTTCCATATGGATATTGTATGATAGAGTGTATAAAATAGATTATGTTTTAACGATGGGAAGATGGGTTAGGGTTTTTAAGGGCTACCGCCGCATTTTTTCACAATATATAAATGGTTAAACCAAGTATTAATCAAACTAAAGAGTGGAGAAAATCTCAGTCTTGGTATATAAATGGAAAACATAATGAATGTGAAAAATATCAAATAAGTCTTATTGAAAAAATAACTAAAACAAAGGTAAATAAAACAAATAAGCGAATTAATTTAAAAACTAGTAAGTTAGAGGATGTAAAGAAAAAAATGAATATCCTTGAATGGACTGAAAACTTTGATGGTTATCAATTGAACAATGAAAAAACAATTTACTATAATCTCAAAATGATATGTGGCTCAGGAGGTGGTCAGATGAGAGCATTAAGAGAAGTTTATCATTTCGTAATGGCACAAATGGGGTATCTTCAAAAATATAAAGATTCAAATGTTTTGTTTGTCAATATTTTAGATGGGGATTATTGTGCAAAGAAAATTAAACTATTGAAGGAATTTGAGAATGAACAAATCTTTATAGGTTCAATGAGTGAGCTGTTCAACCCCCAGGTGTTCAATTCAATGAGGTTCAACCTCCAAGTTAAAAGGGGAGACAAATAAATATACCTTGGGATAAAAAGGGGATTTATTTTTAGGGAAAAAAAAATATAAATCGCTGAAAATCCCCCATTCATTTACATGGGGAAAAGTGAGCCAGAATCAGTATTCTTACCCTACTTACGTACGCACCGGGAAAAAACTGAAAAAAAGAGGATGTGATTGGAGGGAGAAGAAAGTGTAGGAGGAGACAGGAGAGAAGACACATTGGTGTGTTAGGGTGTGCGAGGAGGAGTGAGGAGGGTGGTTTGATTAATGTCTGTTTGTGCATCGGCAAATGCCTTGAGTGAGTTATGGTTTAACATGATGTGTTTAATAGGTGTGTAAGTTTGTGAAATCGTAAATATGTTAACAAAGTAAATTATAATGTGACATGGTTTGTAAATTTGTGCATTGGTAAATACTTTGAGTAACTTATGGTGTGACCTGGTTTGTAAGTTTATGCATTAGTAAATATATTAACTGAGTAAATTATGGTGTGACCTCGTTTGTAAGTTTGTCCATCAGTAAATATATTAACAAAGTGAATTATAGTGTGACCTTGTTTGTAAGTTTGTGTATTAGTAAATGCGTTAACTGAGTAAATTATCAGGTGACGTGGTTTGCAAGTTTTTGCATTAGTAATTATGTTAACTTAGTAAATGATAGTGTGACCTGGTTTGTAAGTTTGTGAATTGGTAAATATGTTAACGGAGTGAATTATAGTGTGACCTGGTTTGTACGTTTGTCAATTAGTAAATATGTTAACAGATTGAATTATGGTGTGACATGGTGTGTAATTTTGTGCATTAGTAACTATGTTAACTGATTTAATTATAGTAGGACTTGGTGTGTACGTTTGTGTATCAGTAAATACATTAACAAAGTAAATTATCGTGTGACCTGGTTAGTAAGTTTGTCCATGAGTATGTACGTTATAAGTTATTGAGTGAATGTGTGTATGTGGGGGTGAGTAGACACACATGGGTGAATGAATGAGTGAGTAAAAATGAATTAAAACATTCGCTTTAGGGGAGGGACGGAGTGTGACCCACCCAGCCGTGATCCCAAGTTATCCTCTCTCTTTCTGCGCTCCCAATCCCATATTTTCCTCTCCCCCCTCTCTCTCCTTTCTCTATAGTTTCATTATAGCCGGTCAGACGCTCTTCCATCGATCCCTGGACATCACCACGACAACCCAAAGGCAGAGAACCCGGGATGCCCGTGTTGCACCCCGCTGCCCTGTTCGCGCTGCTCGCCACCCCGGGAAGTCCATTTAATCTGCATCCGACACCTCACAGCCTCTCCGGACCCCATGGCTCGTACTTCGGTTACTCACTCGATTTCTACGGGTCCAGCACACAGCGGTCAGTGAGGACTGGTTGTGAGCCAGCTCGGGTCCCTCGGGTGTCTGCTCATCCATGTCCACAACCACAACTCATTTTCAACCTTTTGACGCTCATGTGCTACTCGTGATCTTGCCATATCCTTGATATTTGTAAATATCATAACAAGGTGAAACAAATGTAGCTTTGTCGATATGTCACATAGAGTTGAGTGCTCATGGGGAGCGATCTGATCTCCATGTTCATTGTGTCCTGCAGAACCGAGGGACTGCTGGTGGGCGCGCCCAAGGCCAAGGATGGTGTTGTATTCCTATGTGGTCTAAATGGAGAAGGCTGTAAAGGTGTGGTCCATTCGGGGTGATGGTTTGAGATGTTACAAGTCATCTATTCGTTACGGAATAAGTTCGAATTGTCCACACTTCCATGTACAGTGTGCGTCTTCCATGAATCTTTCCCTTCCTTAAACCTCTCTCAAGCGTCTTACAAACTTTTATGCCTTTCTCTCCCAACTCCTGCACTCCCCAGCCATTTCGTAAATAATCTCTCCAATCACTCTCCCCTTGCCATTTTATGTGCCTGTCACCTTCTCTTCTCAATTTAGCTCCCACAGATGCATACGTAAAAAAATAGATAGCCCCTTAACAGAAACACAACAATGCTTCATTAACTGCTTGATTGTAGCCACATTTCTTGTGGGCTCAGCCAGGGAAGGTTTTTCGCTCAAGACTTTCACAAACTGGTGAGTCAGGCCTGATGTAGACTGAATACGATATGGGCAGGAATTTGTAATTTGTTTGGGGGTATCATCTATAACTCACCGAATCGTCGTGAAAGTCGCTGTTGGATCTTTAACATTTACCAGCTAATGCGAGCAGATGTGGCACCCAGCTTAACGTCCATCTGAGGAATGGTGGACGTTAGCGAAACACCAATCCGACAGTTTGTAGTGGGTTCAGGAATCAAACCCAGACGAGAGAGTTCAAAGGTAAGAGCACTACTTCTACATCATAATAGCAATGCTACAGCTGATTTACCTGCCGAGTATTGTATTGGGTTAGATTTTGCCGGTACTAGGAGAGGGTGCTGCCTCTTGGGGCATGTCTAAATATTTGAACTGATACTTCACCAAATCCTAACATCCAAGCATACCCATCAATTGGTGGTCACAATGTCTCATGATTACCTGGCTCAGACTAGCTTGGCTAATGGTGGTTAGGATTACTGCTGGAGAGTTAATCTGGAGTGTGTTTCATGACCAATCAGCTTGCCATCGCTTGCCAAGACAGCCTTTCCTTATCAACCGTTTCATTGGAGTGTTTGCTTTAGTGCTTAAGCCACTTGGAGAGCGCTCGATAAGCTGATTGGTAATGGAATACACACCAGGGGTTCCAATTATTGACAGAGATGCTACATGCAGTGATGTGACTCCTCACATTATGGTTGTTTTCATGTTTTAAAGAAGTTTTATTTACAGTGGATAAAATAACTAGTTCATTGAGGGAATAAAATAATGTATACAGTACTGATAAAAAGCAGTGTGTGTGTGTGTGTGTGTGTGTGTGTGTGTGTGTGTGTGTGTGTGTGTGTGTGTGTGTGTGTGTGTGTGTGTGTGTGTGTGTGTCCTTCATAACTCCAAAACCATGAAACCCAGCAGCCTGAAACTTTGCATGCATACTAAGGGAACTCCAAGGAAGTGCAAGAGTGAAAATTGGGTGTTTGGGTTAATTAACACACCCCTTTTGAAGATAATTAACTGCCTTATTTAATTATATTCTTCATCAGGTGAGCCTCGGCCACCTCACTCTCTGAGTCTTAAGGTGTTTCCGGGGTCTGAAGCCACCATGTTTTTTGGCCTGCTCAACCATGCCTTGTCTTGGAACAGGCTGCAACGATTTCTTAACAGTCATGTTTTTTTTCACTTTCCTCATTCATATCGAATGCCTGTTCATCAGAGCTACAGATCGTTGTGTACATCGCTTTTGTAAGCATGATATTTTTCAAATTAGGAGCTTGGAGCGATTTCATGGATCGTATGATGCGATTTTCCACGATATACTCTCACGGACTAATTCAATTATATCATCAAAAAATTATTTCTGTTTTGAGGATCGGATATCATCCGGAATAAATAAGTGTCAAAATCTGATGTGAAATCTGATAATTTAAAGACATAACTAGTATTATAACTAAGCCGATATACCTATTTAGTTTAAGCAAGCAAGGTAATGTTCCATCCTCCATACATACACAAGAAAATGTGAAATTTCCGAAGCATTAAACTCATCTTTTTCTACTGTTTGGAGAAATATATTGACTGAAATTTTTTTTAGGAACGCAACAAAATCAACCAGCTTAATTGAGCTATATGATTTAATGCATTCACTGCTCGACCTCGTGCCCTGTCCCCAGAGGGACTGCCTTCCCATAGCATTTGCCAGATCTGTGTCTATATTGTCGGAGGTCAGGCGAAGTGCTATACAGGGAATCCTAGCAAATCTGTTTAAAAACAGCAGTTTTAATGTTTGCACGGACCTCAAACTGATGTACCACGTGATATGTGCACAGACAAGCAGGCAAAATGGCAGATTTTATGCAATGTTTTTTTCTCACGGAACCAGCTTCATTGAGCTAGATTATTTTATGCATTCACTGCTAGATCTCGCGACCTACCCTCAAGAGGGACTGCCTTTCCATAGCATCTGCCAGATCTGTGACTATATTTTCGGATGATTCGCGATGTGCTCTACAGAGAATCAAAGCAAATCTGGAAGAAAAAAAAACGGACACTTTAAAATAAAGTTATAACATTTGTGCAGACCTTGAACCCATGCACCATGTGACACGTGCACAGACGAGCAGGAAAAATGGTGCATTTTCTGCAATGTTTATTTCACGGGCGATTAAACTTTGAGTTGTCTCTGGGACTGTTCTGTATTAAGCTGCAACTCTTTTGTGGATGACGTCATTTTATTTCATTCATTTCATTAACTGCTGGGTGCAGGGTGAAGATGGGCTTTAAAGTTAAAGGTATCCATTATGGTATGCAGCTCAGCTTGGCCAACCATTCCTTATCAACCAATTAATTGGAGTGCTTGCATGAGTGCTGAAGCCACTGCCATGTACCCATTGTTGACAGCAGTACCACGCTCCGTTGTTCTGAGCGAATTGTTCACTCACTGCGGAGGCTTTTGCAATGTCACATCATTCAGAGTCAGTGGTTCATGCTCCATCACCCTGAGTGAGTGATTCGTGCTTCGTCACCCTGAGTGAGTGATTCGTGCTTCGTCACCCTGAGCAAGTGGATTGTGCTCTGTCACCCTGAGCGAGTGGTTTGTGTTCCATCACCCTGAGCGAGTGGTTCATGCTGCATCACTCTAAGCGAGTTGTTCGTGCTCCATCACCTGAGCGAGTGGTTCATGCTCCGTCACCCTGCGTGAGTGGTTCATGCTCAATCACCCTGAGTGAGTGGTTCATGCTTCGTCACCCTAAGCGAGTTGTTGTGAAAGAACACGTGATTTTGAGCCTTTTTCCGTATAACGTATTTTCTAAATTGCTGAGCCAAATTTTTTCTACCCTTCACACACAGCTGTTTCGTTTGTGAACATATCCCTGAAATGTCTACATAAATGCAACATTGTTTTTTGGTGAAAGCTACTCAAGGTTTCTGGGTTGTATACAGTAAGTACTGTAGTTGGTAATGACAATGACTCCAATGTGCCGATTTCTGAAAAATTGCCGATATCTGCCAAGCGTGTGTGTGTGTGTGTGTGTGTGTGTGTGTGTGTGTGTGTGTGTGTGTGTGTGTGTGTGTGTGTGTGTTGCTTATAAAGCATAACATTCTTTCTGCTAACTCATATCTCTCTCTCTCTCTCTCTCTCTCTCTCTCTCTCTCTCTCTCTCTCTCTCTCTCTCTCTCTCTCTCTCTCTCTCTCTCTCTCTTTGTCCCATCCTTGCTCTTCTTCCTCCAAATACACAGCACCCTCCTCCTGCATCTCCTCTCTCACTCTCCCCTCCCCTCTCTCTGTCTGTCGGTCTCTGTCTCTGGACATATCTCATTCTGTCACTCACTCAGGGTTATGTTTGGATGGTGTTTGTCCTCCGATGTGTCTGGGCAGGGTTTGTCTCCGGACGTGTCCTGGTGGTGTTTATGTCCGGACGGGAGTTTGTCTCTGGACGTGTCCGAGTGGTGTTTGTCTCCGGTAAGCTTGTCTCCGGACGCGTCCGGGCGGTGTTTGTCTCTGGAGGCGTCCGGGCAGTGTTTGTCTCCGGAAGCATCCGGGCGCTGTTTGTCTCCAGAAGTGTCCAGGCGCTGTTTGCCTCCGTACGCCTCAGGGCACTGTTTGTCTCCGGACGTGTCTAGGTGCTGGTTGTCTCCGGATGCGTCCGGGCACTGTTTGTCTCTGGATGCTGTTTGTCTCCAGACGCACCCGGGCAGTGTTTCTCTCCAGATGCCTCCATGCACTGTTTGTCTCTGGATGTGTCTGGGTGGTGTTTGTCTCTGGACGCATCCGGGCGGTATTTGTCTCTGGCCAGCTTGGCTCCGGACGCGTCCGGGTGGTATTTATGTCTGGGCGGGAGTTTGTCTCCTTACTTGTGCGGACAGGAGTTTGTCTCCGGGCTGTGTTTATTGTATGAGCGGTAGAAAATGGATTTCAGACATTATTTTGTTTCAATCTTCACTGTTATTCTGTGCAGAATCATTTTGATGAGACAGTGTGAATCATTTTTAACTTTCCACCACACATCTGCCTTCTCTTCCTCTCACCTCACACTGTCTTTCCTTCCCCCACCCCTTCACCTCTTCACTCTCCCTGCTCTCTCTCCCTTTCCCACCCTCTTTTTCTCCCTCTCCCCTTTAGTATTACCGTCAGTGAAGCGATTGGTGGTATTTGCTCATATAATAATGAAGAGAAATAATTGTATTGTAAAAAAAAAAATGAGTGAATAAACAAGTTCGAATTGCGAACATACCCCGTGGGAGTTCATTTGTACAACTCTCAGGTGAGCGCTAGCACGGACGACAGATAGTTTTGAAATTTGGTAAGATTTTCATCGCATCAGAAAAAGAAACCAGAACACCTCACAAGACGATAGTTTCATATCATCATTTGCGACTTCATTTTGCGTTGGGCATCGCCCAGCGTATTTAATTATTTTTTTTTTTTAAGAAAATGGGCCGAAAGGGCCGTTTCTCAGCCCAAAGTGCGAGAATTGCACTTTGGGCTCAGTTAATGCCTGGGGGAATGGTCTCTGGAATATACCTGTCAAGTTTGGTTCGGTTTCTTTCATGAATAACTGAGAAATCACAATTTTAATAAAATGGACCGAAAGGGCCGTTTCTTGGCCCAAAGGGCCGGAATTGCACTTTCGGCTCAGCTATTGCCTGGGGGAATGGTCTCTCGAATATACCTGTCAAGTTTGGTTCGGTTACATTCACTAATAACCGAGAAACAACAATTTTAAGATAATGGGCCAAAATGGGCCGTTCCTCGGCCCGAATGGCCGCAATCGCACTTTGGGCTCAGTTACTGCCTGCACCTATGTGTCTAGTATATGCCTGTCAATTTTCATCGAATTCTGTTCACGAATAATTAATGGAGAAATAGACGTTCAAATGAACTGTACACAAGGAAAGAGAGAACGTGAGCGGCGCTTAGACCCCATGGGATGGAAGACCCCATGGGGTAAAAAGGATAAAATATCTAGGTAACAAATCTATCATGTTTTAAAGAAGATTCTTTACAGTAGATGAAATAACTAGTTATAGGCGTCCACAGCCATCCTTGACCATGTTGTGGAATGTCAGCCGAGACCTTCATTTTTTTTTCTTCCCCCTCACTTTTACACCTTTATTCACTTTTAAATTAATATTCTCTGTAACCCCTTGAGCGATTGACACAATTTTCAACATAGGAGCATCTACCCATGGATACTTTTTTAAAAGCAAAGTTACATGATGATTGGATGGAAAATGCCACCAGCGTTCCAAAAAGTTTTTTTTTTTTCCTGTAGGCATCGGTTGTCGGGTGTTTCATGTGTCAGGAATAAACGCCCTCAACCTTTCTTCATTTGGCTGCGGCCGAAGAAACAAGATTTTAATCCCATTTAGTTTTCTGAATTTTTCACAAATGATTTATTTCTAATTTTTGCATAGAAATTTGAGGCTCATGGAAGAGCGAGGTGTGAGGATGAAATAGAAACATACTGACAGTGGAGCAGTGGGACCATGGGTGGACAAAATAACGAAGGGAATGACTGAACAGGAAAAGAGGAGAGAGAGAAGGTGAGAAGGTGAGGAAGCACAGGAAGCTGTGAGTAAGAGGTTTCAGTTCGGCAGGGTTAATGAGGATAGAAAAGATTGCAGGTCGAGGTGGGGGTGGTGCAATGCTTGCTTGCATCTCTGGAGGGTAGAGTAGGATTTAAGTGCCTCCAAAAGGCAGTTCCATAAATGCGGGCAAGTAAGAGGAAAATTAGGTGTGAGTTAAGCCAGGATTTTGGGAGTTTAACCAGGAGGGGGTGACTGGAAGAACACATGCATCCTGGGTGAGCTGGGGAGGGCTAGAGATGGTGCTAGATTGTGAGAGAAGTGGTGATAAACTGAGACCACTGACTTGTCTACGCCGATGTGAAAACACAAAGCCTTGTGAATCTCAACTCTAATGTTGAGAGCTTGAGGTTTCACATAATCCAGGATGGTTACTAGAACACCCCAGCCCAAAATATGTTCAGGGATACAATACTGACCTATTGGTTGAGATGCAAAGCCTGTGAACTTTGCTGAGAGAGAAACAGCAGCATGTCCAGAGTTGAGTGACACCATCATTACTGATGCTCAGATATAAGGCTGTTTGAAAAGATGAAATACTTGACATCATCAGCAATGATAGATTCAATGACTGCTTATTATAGTAAGCAAACTTTTTGTTTTTAGTTCATAGGATCTGTTTTTGTGCCTTTCTTGTGGATAGGAGTGATGTATGCTGACTTACAGGTAGATAGAAGGCAACAAAGGACATGCTGAAGAGCATAAATAGAGGACAAGCAAGACTCGGAGGGCAGGATTTGAGAAATTGGCCACTGATGCCATCTGGGTCCAATACCGAATCAGGGTTAAAGCTGGACAGAACGTTCTCTCTCTTCTCGCATGGGAAGTACACAATGGCCAGAAGACATGTGGGTACGAGGGGGAGGATGATGGGGGCCAGAGTGGCATTGATCACAGACACAAAGTTTGGAGGCAAACACTGAGATGAGATATTTTACCTTATCTTGAGCAGAGTCTGCTGCAATGCTGTTTGAAAGGAAAGGGAAGATGGAAGGGAATCATATATTAGGGATGTACTTGACAAGGTTCCCCCAGGACTTTAAAGAAGGAGAGTGGTTGGAGACTTTTGCAAGCTCAGTCTTGAGATTTGCAAGATGTTTTGTGCTTGTCCCTAAGAGACAAATGTTCCTAAGGACGGACACACTTGTTGCATGCTATTATAAAGTGACCAAAAGTTCTCCTCAGTTGGTTTAGCCTTCCATGTTGAGAAAACAAGCTTCTTGATGGCAACGGACTCTCCCACAGGATTCAGTGTACCAGGACTGAGAGGACAGATAGGATAGCCACAGACTGTTTGGGATGAAGCAGTGCATGCATGAATCAGAGTAGGATTTGTGTAACTTTTCCCAAGTGGAATAAATATCAGATGCTGTGGATATGGCAGCCTAATTTTTTTTTTTTTATGAGAGGAGTGATTGGAGTCCTTGCTAGTTGGTTTGTACGAACAGCCATATTCTGCGGTGCTGAGGTTACTCCCTCACAATAGCCAGAGAGATATAAGTTTTGAGAAGAAGAACATGGTCAGAGAAGCCATGGGGGGCAGAGGAGGAACAGGAGAGGTTGGATTACTTGTTTTAAAAAAAACAGGTTAAATTAATGAAATGAAGAAAGTTTGATGAATGAAAAGTCTTTTCGTGCTCTTGGCCTCATTGCAAACACTTTCCAGAAACTGTGGGAAATTGATTGAGCAAATGCATATTTGATTGCATTCAGTATGACGTATGAGTTTGGTTTTGCTGGCTGAATCATTACTGGGCGTGGCTCAGCTGATGATGTAGTTTCCTCTTTCTCCATCGCACCCCCCTCCTCGGTTGTTGTAAAATTGTGGAAATTTTTCCCTCTTTCTGAAATGGCTCACCACTTGGCTAAACTAAACAAAGCACAACAACTGCGCCTTTTCTGCTGAATGTTTGAAGTGGACGCTCAGCAGCTGCTCTGCAATAAGACAGAGCTAATTCCGCATTTGGAACCATATTGATGTCTTCTGTTCTAAGAAAAGAAATGCCAAACCTCCCTTATCAGAGGACCATGGGTCAACGGTCAAATTATGCACAGGGTTCCTCTTTTAGTGGAATGTTTGTAATGTTCCTGATTGCCATTGCTGAATAAACTATTTTTGGTCAGCATGGCATTCCTCACGGAATACAAACATGCCTCTCAGTGAGAATTTGCCAGAAAGTGCTTGTGTTTTTTATTTTATTTTAAAGACACAAAGGGCGTGGGTTCATGTTGAGTCAGCATACATGTGGCTTACATCAAGTCTGGCTTTGCTATGAGCCCCCCACCCCCACTCCTGACTTCCTTCCCCATAATAATTAAATACCTTTCCTTCAAATTGCATGGGAAAGCTTTCTGCATTATGTAGAAGCCTTCATTCTTATTTGCCAAATTGTTCTCTTTTTACACTTGTGTGATATTTTGTATCTGTGCTGAGTATGGATTGGTCAGATAGCCTCGATGTATACGTACTCGCAGCTCTGAGCTGTCTCACATGGGTTCCAATCTCGACCCAGCTATAAACCATCATCCTGGAAGAGTGGGCGAGTTATCGCCAACTCTGAACAAATTACAAATTCCTGCCTGGACTGCAGGTAGCAAATGGTCTGATCTTTTTGGAAGTTCCTTCACACCAGGTTGCACAACTTGCTATCTTGGAGCTGGTTGCTGTCTGGGCAGCAGCCACTGCAATGGAAACTAATTTGTAAGTGATTCAAAATTTCATGTGAACAGCCTTCTTTGGATACAAAGGGGGACTTTATTTATCTGTGTTGAGTTTAGGAACACCCCTCGGTGGCTACCAAAAATGGTTCTCCCTTTTACGAGACATGATGTTTGCAGCGCCAGTTTGAGTCATTCATTTTACAAACTGCAACAAATCTCAGGAAAGTGTTCGTTAAACCCTGTACCAAACTTTGCTCCAAGTATTATTTTTCTTTTTAATCTCTCAAATCATGAATGTATCACAATTTCATAGCAAGTGATACAAAATAAACTATATGTCTTCAGAGAGTTTTATTCCGACAGTGGCTACAAGCAGACTACTTATGGCCTGTTATCCAGCTCTGCCTTTTATCTTGGTTGAATTCCTTTAATTTTGGAGGCAACTTGACACTTCTTTGCCGAATACTGGTTCATACAATGCAGAAGAATTTTAAATTTTTTTGGATACAGTCAAAGCTCTTGGAAGAGCTAGAGCATTGAGTGCATCAGGATGCAAAAATAACAAAAGGATCAGCAGAGACAGAGACAGAGACAGAGACAGAGACAGAGACAGAGACAGAGACAGAGACAGAGACAGAGACAGAGACAGAGACAGAGACAGAGACAGACACAACAACAACTGCAGAGCCAAGGGACAAACTACATGGAGACGGACAAACAAGGGATGTGGACAAAATTGAGGGATGGGGAAGATGCAGGGGGTGGACAAGATGAATACAGAAGCAAACTCTCAGGAAAAAAACTAGAAATTTGTGGGAGTGGAAGGGGGAGGGATTGCTAGGGGGAGTGGCCTAACGGGGGTGGAACAGATGATGCTTTTGGATGAGTGATGATCAGAGGTGGTCATGAACAGCTGTGTTGAAGGTCTGGAGGGAAGATTGAGAGATTGAAGAGAATATGGAAGTTGGTTCCTCAGGTGGGAAAAAGAAGAAGACCGAATCAGTGGAAGTGAGCAGTGATTCAGAATTTTGGCATTTCACCAAAAGGTGGTTGATGGTGGACCTCGGGGGTGGGGGGGGGGAGCGATAGAGTATGGAAAGAGCAGAGGCTGCGAGACAAAAAAAGAGGTGGTAGAAGACAGAGACCGCCAAACTGTCTGCGATGGCAAAGTGATACACTCATAGACTCAGCTTCATCGGTGAAGATTCCAATGATCTTAAAGGTCATGGCTTCCCCAGCGTCAGGCTGAGAAAGATGTGAGAAGTGGTGCCAGCCCAAATGGAGAGCAGTATTCCATCAAGTTCCGGATGAATAAGATTTCAGTTGAGTCAAGGAAGGACTTTGCACAATAGAGGATACCCAGTCAGCGAGCGGTGTCTTTGAAGGCCAACCTTCAGATGTGGTTTTCCCAAGAAAGATCTTGTCTGATAGTGTGACCCTAGAGTTTGAGTGACTGAACTTCTTCAAGAGGATTGTTAAGAAAGTAGGTAGGAGGGTTCACCAGATGGTCCTTTCAGAGAGTGAGAGTGTGAGATTTGTCTTGATTGAAAGACATATTCCAAGTGTTTGAATAGCTTGTAATTTTACCAGTCTAGAGACTGAGACTGAGACTGAGACTGAGACTGAGACTGAGACTGAGACTGAGACTGAGACTGAGACTGAGACTGAGACTGAGACTGAGACACTGCTGCATGTCCATCTGAGAGATGAGGGATGACATGACAGAAGGTCATCATAAAATAGATAGACAAAATAGTTAAAGAGGATTTTGATATCTTCGAGAAGAGGATGAGGAGTAAGGGAGAATGCAAAGGGTGATTGATATGGATACATAAATAAAATTGAGTTTGACCAGTTTGTGATGTTGTCATGTTCTGAGGTGAGGGGAGAGGCTGCTGTCTATCTGTCTGTCAGAAGGATAGGAGATGACAGTAGAGAAAGGAGTCATCAGCAAAGAGATAAAGAGGATTTTCTGGAGAGCCAGAGAGATCGGTGATGAAGATTAGGAATAGGATGTGGCCGAGAACACTGCCTTGGGGAACCCTGGCCTTGACAGGGAGAGGAGATGAAAGTATTCTGTTGAGAGTCACACGTTGGCTACGACAGTGAAGAAAGTCAGTAACTCAAGAGTGTAGTTGGTCTTGCATGTGATCGGCAGAGTTTGGAGAGCAAGGCCGGATCCCAGACTGTATCGAAAGCTTGAGATATGTCTACAGAAATGGGTCTGACCTCAAATGAGGTCCATCTAAAAAGTAACGGGACTGACTTCACAGAAATTTTATTCCAAAAAATATATTGAAATCACAGCTCGTCCCCTTCAAAATAGTTTCCCTCCAGTCTCACACACTTGTCCATCCTCTTCTTCCACGCTTCGATGCACCCCCGGAAGGCTTCTTCTGGAATCCTCCGGAGCTCCGTTGTCACGGCCCTTTTGATGGCCTCCACGTCAGGAAATCTGGTCCCCTTGATCACCCCCTTGAGCTTGGGGAATAGGAAAAAAAATCACAAGGGGCCAACTCTGGCGAATACGGGGGTTGCTTCAGAGTTGGCATGTTCCTCTCTGCCAGAAACTGTCGGATGCTCAGGGCACTGTGAGCAGGGGTGTTGCCATGGTGGAGCACCCAGGCGTTGTTCTCCCACAGATCCCTCCTCTTGTCCCGGACTGATCTCATGAGGTGCCAGAGGATCTCCTTGCACACGTATTGATTAACTGTTTGACCCTGTGGTAGAAACTCTAAGTGGACGATGCCCTTGATGTCAAAAAATGCGATGAGCATCACCTTGACCTTTGACTTCGACATCCTTGCTTTCTTTGGTCTTGGTGAGGCCGGACTTTTCCACTGATGACTCCGCCATTTGGTTTCGGGATCGTATTTGAATACCCACGATTCAGCACCAGTTATGACTCTCCTGAACAGGTCTGGATCGTCCCCGAGGCACTCGATAATGTCTTGACAGACAGTGACTCCGCTGTTTCTGGTCCTCGGACAACAGCTTGGGGACCATCTTTGTGCATTTCAAGATTTTCAGTGATAATGCTCCAGACAATGTCCTTGTTGATGGAAAGTTCCTCAGCAATCATCCCCACCTCGAGTCGACGATCTGCGTGCACCATCTGCTTCACACGCTCGATGTTGTCAGCCATTCTGCTTGTTGAAGGTCTTCCAGACCGTGGATTGTCTTCAACCTCCTCCCCATCCTTCTTTGAACCTCTTGTGCCATTCAAATGCATGTGTACATCGTTTCTTCCCCGTAGACTTGCTGCAGCATTGCGAAGGATTCGGAAGGTGTTTTGCCAAGCTTGGCAAGAAACTTCAGATTGGCTCTCTGCTCACGACTCAGCGCGATGACTCGGACGAGACAACGTGTGAAGCACGACCTGTAAAAAATCACACAATGAGCGCAGTCAACCATCACCAATCATATATATATATATATATATATATATATATATATATATATATATATATATATATATATATATATATATATATATATATATATTGCTGGAATGTTGTGAAAGAATGTGACGCAACCTGTTCATTAAATTTGTGTAAGTGGAGCACACAGCAGGCTCAGTCCCGTTACATTTTTAGACGGCCCTCGTATATGACATTGAGCCCTCCATCCATATTTAAGAGAGTAGAAGCAGCATGTCCAAGGTAGACTGGCCTGGTCTGAATCTGAATTGATGACCTGAGATGAGGTTATTGGAGAGAAGGAAGGATTTTATGTCAACTGTGTTGATGGATTCCATGATTTTGCTGATGATTAGAAATAAGCTAGTTTATCTCCATTTAACGTGATTATTTTTGCACCTTGTTTCTTTGATGTGTGGATGTTGGCTGATTTCCAAGCAGATGACAGATGACCTATAATGATAGGGTGAAAAGGGCAAAGAGAGGAAGTGCAACAGCAGCAGAGCAGGTTTTTTTTTAGCACATGTGAGCTGCTGCCGTCCGGCACAGTTGCAGAATCAGAGTCCAGGATTGGCAGAAACTTCTTCACCTTCTCAGGTGCAAAATACACAAAGCCCAGGAGTAGTTGTGTGTGACTGGGTAGTGTGGTTACAGAGAGCCAGTGGTTAGGGACACATTTGGACTGCAAACACAGAATTGAGGTATTCGGTCTTCTCATGAGCAGAGTCGGCTGTGGTGCCATTTGAAATGAGGGAAGGGATGGAGTGGGAGCATACTCCAGAGACAAATTGAACAAGGTGCTCTCAGGTTTTAGACGAGGGACACAAGTTTAAAAGTTCATTCTTGAGGTTGGACAGATGTTGTTTTCTGGCTCTCCTGAGAGTGGACACTGACTGGTGCTCATTGGGGAATAATCTTAGATTGCCTTCAGTCGGATTTGCCTTCCAGGCAGAGAAGGCAAGTTGTTTCAAGGCAACTGCCTCACCGCAGGATTCAGTGTGCTATGGGTGGGAGCATGGCTCTGATAACTGAAGACGAGTCAAGTTGAATCTGTACATAAGGCAGTGCAGGTTTCTGTGGAATAATTCCCCAGGCTAAGTTAATGTCAGGAGTGCAGTGCAATGGTTGCTTGCAATCCCTACCATTTTGCCTGAGTGAACGATGTTCGTGGTTTTTCATAACCATGAGTTCTTTGGAGCTCAGAATACATTCATTATTCAAAAATTCAAATGGTGATGTGCAAATAGGACGTTGTGACCTAAGAATGTTACATGATGTACAAACATTCATAAGTTGTTTTTCATTCACACTGCATTCCACACTGAATGACCATACAAAGCATTGTGTGCTTCTGCTCATTCATTGTTGTGCCACTTCAGCTCAGTGCTTAAGGAGCACATGATAACAAGCTGTCTGTCTGAAACATTTTTTTTTTTAATACGAGGATAGAATCCCTAAATATGATGTACACAAATGCCAGGTGGCACAGGGGGCGAGGGGATGTAATTGAGGAAAATCTTTTGGAGAACATAAATGGAGGAAAAGGACAAAAGGAAAAGTTGGGAAAGAGAATATATTGGCAGGGGTTCAAACAATTTTTTTTTAATTTGGTTCTCCAATGAGTACCAGCAGAAATGGTTTGGTACTCACAGAAAGAAATTTTGTCGGCTTTGAACGTGCTTATATGCTTTCCCAATCGCCACTCAGCTTTGTATTCATCTAACTCCTCTATAAGTAGTCTCTCAGAACGTCTGCTCTCGAAGAGACGTCTCACAGCTTGTCACAGTTCCTCACAGTTCCTCACAGCGTCTCATAGTGCCTCAACGCCTTACAGCTTCTCACAGTGCCTCACAGCGCCTCATTTCCTTGCAGCTCCTTGCAGCTGTCTGTTGGTTGCAGCTTCTGATGGCTCCTGATGGTGGGTGATGGTTGGACTGTTCCTGCTGGATCTGCTCAGGACCTGCTCTTGGCTTACCTGATTCTTGGTGTCCCTGGTTCCTGGAGGTGACGACATGACTTTGATTGGTGTTTGAGCCTGTTTGCGAATGGGTGTATAGTGAGGCAAGGCGCTGGCAATGGACCAAGGCGCGTTCAAACTTTTCGGACATTTTATTTGACGCACGACGACTTCTACCTTGGTAAGCTGAGACCGGATTTCTTTCCCCCACTGAATGATCTGCTGGGTACCCTTGTCTCGTGTTTAATTGTTAAGTAAGGCATCATGATAAGCATCTGCTCTTTGTCTGTTTTTCTATCAATGCCTGATTAATTCTTTATTTGCTTGAGATTATTTTGATTTGTTTGAATTTACCGATTTTCACCACAAAGATATAAAAAGTTCTTCAGTTTATTTATTTTATCCTCATTAATAAATTCCTTGTTGATGTTTCAACCTGTCCATGCTTGTCCTTTCCTTCCATTGATCCAGCATTGTTCAAACCAAGATAGACTGAGAGGTCATTCCCAAACGAATTAACCTGTCACAGTTGGCATGCACCAGCGGTAAATGCTCGGCCGCCCGAATTAAGAGCTAATCAAGATAAGATTGGTGCATTGTCGAGGGTGCGCTCTCCGTTCAGGAAGCCACGTGACTTCTAGTTAAATGGCAAAATTATACGGTGGATGCTGGAACTCGTGGTTAACTGATTGGCATTTGTGGTTGTAAAGCAACCCACCATACCACAAAGTTAATTGTGAGCGGTGGCCCCAGGTCCGGCACTTCTGAGGAGAAACGGGGATTAACCCCTTATAATGCACTTGGTGCCTGTGGCCGTAACTATGTATATATACGTGTGTGTGTGTGTGTGTGTGTGTGTATGTATATATATATATATATATATATATATATATATATATATATATATATATATATATATATATATTACTCTACCAGCCAAAAGTTTGGACACACCTACTCATTCAAGAGTTTTTCTTTATTTTTACTATTTTCTACATTATAGAATAATAGTGAAGACATCAAAACTGTGAAATAACACACATGGAATTATGTGGTAACCAAAAAGTGTAAAACAAATCAAAATATATTTTATATTTCAATCCTTCAAAGTAGTCACTCTTTGCCTTGATTACAGCTTTGCACGCTCTTGGCATTGTCTCAACCAGCTTCATCAGGTAGTCACCGACGATGCTTTTCCATCCATCTAGAAGGAGTTCCCACACATGCTGAGCACTTGTTGGTTTCCTTTCCTTCACTCTGGTCCAACTCCTCCCAAACCATCTCAATTGCCTTTAGGTTGGATGATCGTGGAGGCCAGGACATCTGATTCAGCACTCCATCACTCTCTTTCTTGGTCAAATAGCCCTTACACAGCTTGGAGGTAGGTTTTTGGTTCATTGTCCTGTTGAAAAACAAATGATGGTCCCACTAAGCACAAACCAGGTGGGATTGCGTATCGCTGCAGAATGCTGTGGTTGCCATGCTGATTAAGTGTGCCTTGGATCCCAAAGAAAAATCGCCGACAGTGTCACCAGCAAAGCACCCCCACACCATCACACATCCTCCTCCATGCTTCACGGTGGGAACCACACATGCAGAGATCATCCGTTCACCTTCTCTGCATCTCACAAAGACATGGCGGTTGGAACCAAAAATCTCAAATTTGGACTCGTCAGACCAAAGGACAGATTTACACTGATCTGATGTCCATTTCTCATATTTCTTGGCCCAAGAAAGTCTCTTCTTCTTATTGGTCTCCTTCAGTAGTGGTTTCTTTACAGCAATTCGGCAATGAAGGTCTGATTCACGCAGTCTCCTCTGAACAGTTGATGTTGAGATGTGTCTGTTAGTTGAACTCTGTGAAACATTTACTTGGGCTGCAATCTGAGGTACAGTTAATTGGCAATTTTTGAGGCTGGTAACTCCAATAAACTTATCCTTTGCAGTCGAGGCAACTCTGGGTCTTCCTTTCCTGTGGCTGTCCTCATGAGCTAGTTTCATCATAGCTCTTGATAGTTTTTGCGACTGCACTTGAAGAAACTTTCAAAGTTCTTGAAATTTTCTGCATTGACTGACCTGCATGTCGTAATGTCATCCTGGCCTGTTGTTTCTCTTTGCTTAGTTGAGTTGTTCTTGCCATAATACGGTCTTTTACCAGAATAATGGTCATTTACCAAATAGGGCTATTTTCTGTGAACCAACCCAACCTTGTCACAACACAATTGATTGGCTCAAACGCATTAAGAAGGAAAGAGATTCCACAAATTTACTTTAAACAAGGCACACCTGTTAATGGAAAAGCATTCCAGGTGACCATCTCATGAAGGTGGTTGAGAGAATGCCAAGAGTTCACAAAGCTGTCATCAAGGAAAAGGGTGACTACTTTGAAGAATCTGAAATATGAGATATAATTTGATTTGTTTAACACTTTTTTGGTTACAACATAATTCCATGTGTGTTATTTCATAGTTTTGATGTCTTCATTATTATTCGACAATGTCGGAGATAGTAAAAATAAAGAAAAACCCTTGAATGAGTAGGTGTGTCCAAAGTTTTGACTCTGGTACTGTCTGTGTGTGTGTGTGTGTGTGTGTGTGTGTGTGTGTGTGTGTGTGTGTGTGTGTGTGTATATGTATATGTATATGTATATATATATGTATATATATATATATATATATATATATATATATATATATATATATATATATATATATATATATATATATATATATATACCCGGGAAATTTGCCCTATTTTGTGCCCACTAAGCGATACTCACCGTTCGCAGCCACGTTCCCAGCCCGTCAACAGGACTCCTGCACCTCTCCAAACGGGTTTCGAGCCTACATTCGCACCAATAGCAAAGCGACTTCCATTTTTGTCAATTTGACTAACCCACTAACTCGCATTACTCTGACCCCGGGGTCACTTGGGTGGGAATCACTCCTCCCCCAAATCACTCATCGCACCATGCATACCACATTCGCTCCATACACACAGGCCCGCTGGCCCTCACTCACTCACATAATTTATCTTCCCTTTATCAATTGTCTCCCGAACCCCCTTTATGGCTTGTCTGACTCTTTCATGAGCAGATCGATCAGCAGTTAGCTGTTGCCGTGCGCGTGCAGTTCGAGAATTCAAATAACAGGAGGAGAATGTGTATGTTTAAAAAGTCAACAATTACGAACATTTTGTATTTCAAAAAACCCTAGCGTTTTGAACCACGAAGCCTTTTGTTATGATTAATACACCGGCACACTACTCGAAAGCCATTTTTTTTCTAATGGAAATTTTATTTTTTATATATATATATATATATATATATATATATATATATATATATATATATATATATTCATTTTTATGGAGAGCCACTTAGTGCATACTGGAGCTGAATGTTAGTTATATATATGTGTAAAGTTTCATCAAGATCGGTTCACCGGTCTAGGAGCTTATTCGTCAGAAAAAAACAGACAGACAGAAGGACTGCCATTTATATAGTAGATATATATATATATATATATATATATATATATATATATATATATATATATATATATTTATAGGTATATGCGTGTGTATATATCTTTATGTATGTATTTATTTATATATTTATGTGTAATTATGTATATATATATATATATATATATATATATATATATATATATATATATTTATAGGTATATGTGTGTGTATATATCTTTATGTATGTATTTATTTATATATTTATGTGTAATTATGTATATATATATATAAAATATGTGTTTGTATGTATATGTATGTGTGTGTATGCATCTATTTATATTTATACACATATATGTATGTATGTCTCATGCTTCCAAAATATCGAAATATATATATATATATATATATATATATATATATATATATATATATATATATATATATATATATATATATATATATATATATATATATATATATATATATATATATATATATATATATATATACAGTGGGGAGAACAAGTATTTGAAACACTGCCGATTTTGCAGGTTTTCCCACTTACAAAGCACGTAGAGGTCTGTAATTTTTTTATCATAGATACACTTCAACTGTGAAAGACGGAATCTAAAACAAAAATCCTGAAAATCACATTGTATGATTTTAAAATAATTAATTTGCATTTTATTGCATGAAATAAGTATATGATACATCAGAAAAACAGAACTTAATATTTGGTACAGAAACCTTTGTTTGCAATGACAGAGATCAGACGTTTCCTGTTGTTCTTAACCAGGTTTGCGCAGACTGCAGCAGGGATTTTGGCCCACTCCTCCATACAGATCTTCTCCAGATCCTTCAGGTTTCGGGACTGTCGCTGGGCAGTATAGACTTTCAGCTCCCTCCAAAGATTTTCTATTGGGTTCAGGTCTGGAGACTGGTGAGGCAACCCCAGGACCTTGAGATGCTTCTTACGGAGCCACTCCTTAGTTGCCATGGCTGTGTTTCGGGTCGTTGTCATGCTGGAAGACCCAGCCACGCCCCATCTTCAATGCTCTTGTTGAGCGAAGGAGGTTGTTGTTGGCCAAGATCTCGCGATACATGGCCCATCCATCCTCCCCTCAATACGGTGCAGTCGTCCTGTCCCATTTGCAGAAAAGCATCCCCAAAGAATGATGTTTCCACCTCCATGCTTCACGGTTGGGATGGTGTTCTTAGGGTTGTACTCATCCTTCTTCTTCCTCCAAACACGGCGAGTGGAGTTTAAACCAAAAAGCTCTATTTTGGTCTCATCAGACCACATGACCTTCTCCCATTCCTCCTCTGGATCATCCAGATGGTCATTGGCAAACTTCAGACGGGCCTGGACATGCGCTGACTTGAGCAGAGGGACCTTGCGTGCGCTGCAGGATTTTAATCCATGACGGCGTAGTGTGGTACTTATGGTTTTCTTTGATACTGTGGTCCCAGCTCTCTTCAAGTCATTGACCAGGTCCTGCCATGTAGTTCTGGGCTGATCCCTCACCTTTCTCATGATCATTGAGACTCCACGATGTGAGATCTTGCATGGAGCCCCAGACCGAGGGAGATTGACTGTTATCTTGAACTTCTTCCATTTTCAAATAATTGCGCCAACAGTTGTTGCCTTCCCACCAAGCTGCTTGCCTATTGTCCTGTAGCCCATCCCAGCCTTGTGCAAGTCTACAATTTTGTCCCTGATGTCCTTAGACAGCTCTCTGGTCTTCCCTATTGTGGAGAGGTTGGAGTCTGATTTATTGAGTGTCGACAGCTGTCTTTTATGCAGATAAGGAGTTCAAACAGGTGCAGTTAATACAGGTAATGAGTGGAGAATGGGAGGGCTAGTTAAAGACAAAACTAACAGGTCTGTGAGAGCTGGAATTCTTACTGGTTGGTTGGTGATCAAATACTTATTTCATGCAATAAAATGCAAATTAATTATTTAAAAATCATACAATGTGATTTTCAGGATTTTTGTTTTTGATTCCGTCTTTCACAGTTGAAGTGTACCTATGATAAAAATTACAGACCTATACGTGCTTTGTAAGTGGGAAAACCTGAAAAATCGGCAGTGTATCAAATACTTGTTCTCCCCACGGTATATATATATATATATATATATATATATATATATATATATATATATATATATATATATATATATATATATATATATATATATATATATATATATATATATATATATATATATATTAAAGAAGAGGAAGGCACTTCCAATGAAAAGTAAAAACTACATCGACTCTGCTAATTTGAGCAAAAAAGCGAGAGCAGACCCAGTCTCAGGCATCGTTTCACCAGCATCACAGCCGGCTTCCTCAGGCATAATAAACCCTGAGCCTCGGCACGTGTCCGGTTTTTGTTTGAATATGATCGCACATTTCCAGTCACGTGCTGGTGCTCGAGGTCAAATGGAGGAGTGCTTCTTATTTTATTTTGAAAAAGCAAAAACAAACGTCAAATCACAACCTCAATGGAGTACTCTGCTCTTTTTTGTTTTTACTTGCACGTGATCTGGTGTTGTATGTGTATGGGTGAACACGTGCGCGCTTGTTATTTTTGTGTTTCCGGGGCATGAACACGGCTGGTTTCATGTCCAGGTCGGGCATGATGCGTTGCTGGTTGTGTAAAGGGGCTGTCACACCTTGACGATTTAGCCAACCTATGCCAATTTATGAAAAATTTGCCTAATACGCTGGCACACGTCGAATACGTTATGGGTAGGTTTTGTGTTAAAATTTTACGACGTACTCGGCGTTTGGCTCACATGTTCCGCTATGCTGGCCATAAGGTTTAGGCACGTTATGCGATCGTTGACACACGTTATTTATATGCTACTCATATGTGGAAACATGTTGAGGTAACATTTGCGTACCCAAAACTTATTCATAAACTCTCGGTAACGTTTTATAAGCACGCTACACAAACGTTGTTCACAGCTCACAACGCGCTACTCGAAAGTTTCTCATACATCGAAACACATCAAAGTAATGTTTAGGGAACCCGTGACTTATTTATAATCTACGAGTAACATGCTTGGGAATTAGTTGTAGAGCATGTCCTACGAACAAATACGTATGTAGACGTATTTGACGTCTTCAGGATGACCACAGAACTTACTGAACGCGTTTCTAACAAACAGCTGACGTGGAATGACGTATTCACAGCGATTTGGGGAATTGGTTTATAAAAAGGGGCTTCGCAGGAGGAACCCGTCTTTTTTTTAGACTTTGTGGTGAGTACATGTTGATGTCATTCCGAGAGATGGAAGATACGGCAAGGCTGAGACGACAATACCTACCTGTCCTCGAACATCAACATGACCTCATCGAGTTGACACTGTACCAGTTGCGTGCCAATAGAGCCGGGAGAAGAAGACGTGAACAGAGGAGAAGGAACTGGGTCAGACCATGGAACGGGAGGCGACGCCATTACGGCATATATGACCAGCTCATGGTGGAACTCCGGAACGAGGACCATGCATCCTTCATCAACTTCCTGCGAATGCCCCCAGTGATGTTCGACGAGCTGCTAGCCAGAGTGGGTCTAAGGATAACCAAGCATTATTATGAAATCATTTCAATAGTCCAGTGGAAGCGATTTAACTCGTTCAATGGAAACGATTTCAATTGCCGAGCACCAGCGTCCAAAAACAATAGGCGAGTGACAGCAAGTTAACTCGTTCAATGGAAACGATTTGAATTGCCTTGCACCAGCGTCAAAAAACAATAGCCGAGTGACAGCCGTTTATTAAAATAGTTTAGTGGCAGTCAATGGATAGCAAACGTCACGTAATCGTAAACGATGCGCTCCCACGTTATGCATGCGCTAGACTATCGCTGGGCATAGGCTGTGGACGCCTAAAACACGATAAGCAATCGTTGCTATAACTAATCTATAAGTTATCGAAGCGTTCTGTGTTCATTACTAGTACATTATGCATTTGTCAAAGTCTTTTTTAATAATTTCAATAGTAAAACAAAGAAATATTTCATCTTCGGAATGAGGAAAAAAAATTAGCCCTTTCAGAACATCGAACAATGGTGCAAAGTATTCTCCTATTCGTTGACGCAACGAGGATCCATCATCCCCCACAGCCTCCACATCACGCTCACATACTACCACTGACATAGACATACAGCTACTACCACTACTACTACTACTACTACTACTACTACTATTATTACTGTCACGCACACCTACTACTAGTAATAGTACTGCTACTATTGATACTACTGGCGTTCACATCTACTCACCATGGAGTCTGGAACAATGATGGGTTTTTATTGTGAAGCCCATTTGTATATACCAATTCCCCTTAACGCTGCCAATACACCAGTACACGGTAGATGTAAGTTAGAAACACTTTCAGTAAGTTCTATGGTTGTCCGGAAGACGTCAATTTAATTCGTCTACATACGACAATGTGCGTTTTACATACGTTACAAATAGGTTCATAGCATGTTACTCAAAGGTTAGAAGCACGTTTTCCTTAGGTTCAAAACATGCTACTCATAGGTTAAACGCACGTTACTCTTACGTTCATAGCATGCCAGTCATTGGTTCAAGGCCAGTTATACATAGTTTCAATGCATGTTACTCATAGTTTCCAAGCACGTTAAACATAGGCTAAGCTGACGCTACTCATTTGTTCAAAGCACGTTACTCATCGATTAGAAATTTGGTTTCAAGTATGTTGGCCATTACCTTGACGTGCTTCGACTTATGAGTAACCTACAAGTAACGTGTGTTCGCCGTGTTTAAACGATCGCGGAACGTGTTAGGAACAGATGCCAACGCATGCGAAACGTGTGAGCCTTACGTCGAGTACGTCTTAAAATTTTCAGCATGCTTGAAATTTCACGACGTACCAAACGGACTAGGTAATATGCCAGCGTACTTCAATGATTTCCAGCTTACTCTAAACGTATTCACAACTTACCTGTAGCGTATCTGACGTGTGCCTAGCGTTGTAAACACATTTTTCATAGAATGGCATACGCTGGCAAAATCGTCAAGGTGTGACTGCGATGTTGACACTTCAAATTCTCAGGCAGTTTTGATTTCAATCGGCGTCCAGCAAGTTCTTAACTGGCTACGCCACGAGTTCGCCGGCGATACGTATAGCACGCAAAGGGTAAGTTAAACTCTCGTTTGTCATAGGTTTTGAACGCCGACCACAAGGTAAGCATTCGTTGGTAAAAGTTATGTATAACGCAACGAAATGTTCTGTGCCCGTTACTAATATGTTTTTTGCAAACGATCAACACGTTATGAATACGCCAAAAACTTTAAAAAAAACACCAACATTTCAGCGTACGCCAACGTTTTACATACATTTTTATACGTTGCCATTGCTGCCTAAATCGTCAAGGTGTGACAGGGCCCTAAGTGTTGGGGTTCTCGTTAGGTGTTCTGCACATGCGGATGTGGTGTTTTGGATTTGGTGTTGTTTGTTGCTCACATTATCCAGCCATTTTTCACCATCCAGTTTCTTCCATTTGCATCAGAGGTGTGTATTTCTAGATATGTCCACCATCTATCCAGTTGGACCACCCTCCTGGCTCTTCACGTCTCATGCTTCCAAAATCAACCTGCATTGTTTGTTCGATGTAGTGTCGATGACACTGGTCCCATCAAAGTCAAATTTTTTGGCAAATTGCAGGAATTGACGTGCTCTGGCTGACTGTGCCATCTTTCCAAGCCAAATTGTTTTATCATGTTCATCCAGCCATTGTTTTAAATTTCTTCCAGTTTCCCCAATGTAGAATTGGTCACAGTTTTTGCATGATGAATGGTAAACTACTCCAGATTTATCACCAGTTGGAATTGGGACCTTTTTAAAAAAAAATTACATTATGGATGGTGCATAGAGGCTTGTAGGCTATGCCAATCTGTGCACTGTGTACTATCCTGCAAATCCTTTCAGAAAGGCCCGGGTAGTATGGCAATATACAGTTCCGAGGTGTGTCTGGTTCCTTCCGTTCTGTCCTTTTTGGTTCTTCCAAGGTGGGGAGTATCCCCTTGTTGTACCCATTTTTGAGCAGCACTCCTCCAACTAATCTGATTTCTTTCATTGCCTCGGCTTTGGAAGGTGACAGCATCCATGCCCGAGCTGCTAAGATTCGAGCTATACTATGTTTGTGGGAGATTGGGTTGCAGGAGTTAAAAACCAGTAATATGCTGGTGTCGGTTGGTTTCCTGTAAACCAAAGTCTTTTGGGATTTTTTTCAATTTCCTTTTTTCAATTTTTCAATTTCGATTGTGAAGTTAATATTGGGGAATACCTGGCAAAGTTGTCCCCGTAGGTGGTCTACCAGGTTTGTATGCACAATGGTGAAGGTGTCATTGACAAATCTGTTCCAGTACCGTGGGAGCCAATTCTCATGAGCCTCAAATATCCTTTGTTCGAGTTCCTCCATCACCAAATCGCCATCATCATCACTACAGCAGCAGAGACCTGTGAACCCATAGCTGTGCCAAATATTTATCGGAGTGTGTAGTTCAGTAGTCATCGATGAAGGTAGCATCATAGATGAAGGTCGTGCTTTTCAGACACAACTCCAGCAAACTCGCAATGTCTTCAGGTGTTAGTTTGCTGTTTTGACAAGCCACACCAAAGTAACCCAAGGAAGAAGGCCATGCTTTGGCCAAAATACATTTGATAATGTCACATGGAGAGAAGCACCATTAAATGGAGATGGAAGTGCAAGTAATTCCGCACGCTTCTGTAATGCTAGGGGAAATAAAGAAAAACTCACCCACGTCCACAGGTGATAATGCTACCAAAAAAGAATCGTACCCAATTGGGTGTTTCAGATTGCCGATAGAAAAGTGAAGAAAGGGACACGTTCCAACGGTCTGAAACGTCTGGGGCGAAATGGACCAAAATGCCATTCGCGTGGAAAATTCAAGACGGTCAAAGAGGGACCCCCGTTTTCAAGCATCAAGTGGTTCAAACAACCAGCCACCAGACTTTTTAAACCTAAAAACCAACATCAGGCACCAATAGCTTTTTGTGACAGCAAACGAGCATTATCAAACGATAACACGAATGTGCAAAAAAACATCTCGTGGTGCATTACAACAAAACACTATTTCACAACCTCCCCCCCCCCACCCTCCCCCAACAACTCGTATTTATCCACAAAATGCAACTGTAAACCAAGTGAACAAGAGCAAACAGGTTGTGGTGTAATGTGGTTGTGTTATTTTTAAAATCCGATAAAAAATTTTTATTTTGTTTTGATATTTGTGCAATACCCAAGAGACAATGTTGCTCCCTTCAGTTGGAATTATTGTAATTGATTCAGCTATTATTGTATTATACTGCCATACTCCATGATGAGTCTTGCCTATTAGATCTGGAAAAATTGACCACCACACGTTCTGGCATTCTTTGTATGAGTGGATACCCCAATTAGTTGGAGACTGGTATAACCAGAACCACAACTTTGGGGAATGAACAAATTACACCAATATAAATGTAATTGTATTTTTTAACATGATATTGTGAATGTAAAACAAGTTTTCTCACAATTCTTAAATATGATACAAATGTATTGGGCCTAATTGTGTGTTCTTTGTCTGTATCACAGAGCAACTAAGTGCAAGTGATTCCAAACCAAATGTGGAATTCAGATCGGGGCAGATGTTTGGATCGACAGTCAGAGTGCTTAATGGCAGCACATTGGTGAGTGGATGATATATGTCCCTGCCTGGACGATCATATAGATAACAAAGTGGCAAAACCTTTCAAAATTTCTCTCACCTGTGGAACCAACTTCCCCCAGTCCGCTCAGTCCCAGTCTTTCTTCCATGGCTTCAACACAGCTGTTCATCACGACCTCAGGTCATCTCCCATCTGTACTCATGATCTCTTCTACACCAAATGACTATATACCCACGCACTCCCCTTTTTCCAGGTTATTGTGACCCCCCCCCTCACCCTCATATCCTTTCATTTGTTAGTTGTTCGTTGTTTGTTCCTTTTCTGTTTCATTCCCACCTTCCCCTTCCTCTTCTTGCTGTGTTTCATTCAGCTTGTGTGTTGCTTGTTCAACCCATGTTTCCTTCTCCCCACTCTCTTTGATCTTATTCTCTCTCTCTCTCTCTCTCTCTCTCTCTCTCTCTCTCTCTCTCTCTCTCTCTCTCTCTCTCTCTCTCTCTCTCTCTCTCTCTTCTATTCTGCTGTTGGTGTTTCTTCCTTTCCATTTTGTTCCATTCCATTCTGATCTACCTCTTCAATGAACCTCGGCCATGTATACAATTTTTATTTTATTTTATTTTATTTCGAATCACACCTTGATTTGGGTCTCAAGTCACATAATTTTTCGTTGCATATTAATGTTTCTAAATCATTGGCCTATTGACCCCCATGTCTACATCCACACACTCATATTATCTTTCCTTCGTATTCCCAACCCATCTCAGATTTTATGATGTAACCCTACATAATTTTTCATCATAAATATTCAGCATTTTAGCTTCTTCATCTACAATGTAACCTTATACGACCTTTCTTTGATGATAAAGTCAGCTTAAAATAATTTTGATCCATTCTATTCTGAAAGGGGCAATACCAGGTTACATTTTCAAATTCACCGATGATTGTGCTCTATATGTTTTCTCAAATCAAATGAAGGACTTTATACCTTTTTGTTATCCATTTATATCCAAAATTGAGGATCATGGAAGAGTGAGGTGATAGAGGGTAAAAAGTGAAATGTGGATCCATCCACTAATAGTGGGACAACAGTTAGTTAGACACAACAAGCAAAGGAAATAATTAACAGGAAAAGAGTAGAGAAAGAGGAGGGAGGAAACAATAATTCTGCAAATAAGAGGGTTGTGTTAAGTAATGTTGATGTGGATGATGTGGATTCAGGTCGGGATGGAGGATAACTTGAGATGATCAGAGGGGATGTTAATCATTTGGGGGCCCCATGCAAAATGAAGCTGCTCCCGATCCGGAAGTAAACGCCAATCATGAATGTGGCAGAAACATTCGCTGGTGTAGTAATATCTCAATACTAGCTGGGAGGCGACGATGGTTCGCGGGCATTATTGAACAATGCCACGATAGGTACAATTGAGTTAGTGGAAGCTTTTGAGGAAGCCCTACCGTAAAAACCTATCTCTTCCGTCAAAATTGACCAAATCAAATCGGATTTTTAACCTCCGCCATCGAAGATCGGAGGTTACTGTTTTCACCCCTTTCTGTTTGTTTGTTTGTTTGTTTGTTTGTTTGTGAACAGTATTGTGGAAAAACTCCTTGACAGATTTCGACGAAACTTGGTGGGGGGGATTAGGTATGGTCCAAGGATCATGCCATTAGATTTTGGACGTGGTCCAAAATCCAATATGGCCGCTATGGCGGCCATTTTGAAAAAATATTTGAATTTTTTTTTTTTGCATTTCTACATGTTTTAAGTGATTTCCACCCCCCCCCAAAAAAAAAATTCTTAGAGAAAAAAAAAATTTTTGCAACTTTTTTTTCAACAAAATTTCGATTTTTTTTTTTGCATTTCTACATGTTACAAGTGATTTCCAACAAAAAACATGCCAAAATTATAATTGTGGCTGATTTTGGAACTTCAGGTGGATATACTCACGTAAAATCAATTTCTGTCTCAAGGAATCTAGTTATGACGAATGAATTGAGTATGTAAAAGTTAAAAGTAAAAGGGAAAGTTGCAAACTATAACTCTGTGAGCACTGTTGATGTCAAATTGAATGAATAGGATATCAGGTTCACTTGAGTGACCCAGTAGTATTGGCGGCGGAGGTTTTTCACTCTACCGAGTGCTACCCCTCTCGTTTATATGTTGTACTTATGGACATTATGCACAACTTCTAGGAAATGAAATTGCGAGAAAAAAATCGAGAAAAAATAAATAAATAAAAACTTCAAGTGGGTATGGCTCCACCCACAAGGGGCGTGGAACGCCCCTCATACAATAAGACACAACTAGACCATGCTGTCTAGCTTGTGTCCAAGTTTCATCAAGATCGCATCAAACATCACGGAGCTATGCTCTGGAGAGTAACAGACAGACAAGTCAGTAGGCAGACATGGGTAGTCGCCTACCCAATAGAACCTGACGCGATGGGCCCGTTTGATGGGGAATGACCTGAGGATTAAGCACAAGAAAATTCATGATTTTGAATTTTTTTTAATGCTTCAAGGGTTAATGCTGCAGATTGTTTTTTTCGTTAAAATACCCCCACATTTAGAGGTTTTTCGGCCGTTGCTAGGCAACGGAGGGGTCCATAGCAACAGTTCTTTCTCACACATAACTAGGACATATCATGAACCTACCATACCAGTTTCATGTATATCTGACTCAGTCACTGAGATATAACGAACTTTGTTTTTTTATTGTTTTCGACCAGGGCTCATTCAAAGTCTATCTTCTCCGACAGTTTTCATAGGATCCGGCTGGAAATTTTTGACAATATGGCTGAATGTACTGCCCACAGTCACTTTGGGCCTGATTTTTGATTTTCGAAAAAATAAATTTTTTTTATGATTTTTCAAAAACTTAAAAGTCCCGTTGCTCGGCAACGGTGGTGTCCAGAGCAACGGTTCTCATTTGCACACAACTAGATCATGGTATGAACCTACCAACCAAGTCTCATCGAAATTGCCATTGTATTAACGGAGCACTGGACCGAACAGAGGGACAGACAGACAGACAGACAGACAAACACATCGACGGAAAAAGTGATAAGGGTAGAACAAATTTCAAAAAAATTTTTTTGAAAAAAAAAAGTTTTCAACTAGATCGACTACCCAACATATTGACGGAAATACTGATAATAAGGGTAGAACAAATTTCAAAATTTGTTTTTTGAAATTTTTTTTCTTTTCGACGAGATCGACGACCCAACAGACAGACAGACACAATGAAAATAGTTTTCACTGCTGGTGTCCGTGAACCAACAATTGTGTTTTTGAGTTTCCACCCAAATGATCCTGCTTTATCCATTATAAGGTGGGTGGGATGTTTCATAGATTTCTTAAGACAATTATGATTTTAATTTTCGATCTGTATGAAATGTTTTGGATCCGCCCTTTATTGCCGGCAGATTCGTCTGTATTGGGTGTGACGTGAGAAGGACATCGATATTCGTTTGTCTCACAAGTGTTTGTATTTTGTTATATTAACGGTATTGTATTAATTTGTGATTGGAATGATGCTGTGTGGAATGTAAATATAGAGACATTGAGTTTAGAGCAGAATGAAGAAATTATGTGAGGATTCCACCCGTGACATTCGCGGATTCAGCATTGCTTATTCGCTGTTTCCGCATCTGTTTGCTTTTTGACGCTCGAAGGTGCAAGATGTACCACAAGAGTTCAAAAATGCTGAGGAAAAATAAAAGTAAAATTGTCTTATCGAGAGGAATCTCTGACGCTCAAAATAAATAAAGGCAGAGACGGGATCAGGGTTTACCAGAGACAGGACGTAGGGCCTGATTTACCACCTCTTCATCCATTTTTGCAAGCAATACTTGATGAGTCAGCTTCTATGTCAAACTATTTCCTGGACAACATCAGGAAATACAATTCCTGTTTCCAAATGATGTCTTGAATGTCAGGAGTGTTATGTTCTTGGATGGAACCCTCAGTACCACATTCAAGGACAAATGTGCTGTCATCAAGGACCAGAACCAGCTTCACCAATAGGGTCTCTGCCTCGGTTTAGAGGTCTCTGCCTCCAACTTTTGTACTTGCAGTAGACAAGGAGATAGCTTGTGGTCTCGCCCCCTAGTGGTCTTCTCACCCAGACCCCTGGCCCACAATGTATGTATATATATATATATATATATATATATATATATATATATATATATATATATATATATATATATATTTACACACACACACACACACACACACACACACACACACACACACACACACACACACACACGACCACGAGGAGGGGAAGCTATCTCGGGTTCCCACCAGACTCCTAGGAATCGCAGGCCATCGCACATGGATAACTAAGTGACGCGGCTGGTCGCTAATCGAACATGAACGCCAATAACTCATGCACGTGAACTAGGGTCCTCCATCTAAGGTTTAACCGGTTACTTAAAATAATCACGTGACCTAATTACTGGGGAACATGCCCTCGGTATGCCTTGTCCGAAACGGATCACCTTAACAGATCAGAGGCAGCCGAGCGACACTGCCAAGGAACGTACTGGCTGGAAGAACGGATCGTTGGGAAATAAAATCCCGGCTCGGCTAGGATATGGACCATGCTGAATCGATGAAGGAAAACACAAAAATGAGCGGGGAACATTTCTACACAAGCATTTATTTACAGATAGGTGAGGAAAAATATGTGGCTCAGTGAATGGATTTATTACTGTTTGCAAGCAGGGATAGTAAGGAATTTGTGGGATGCGACAACAAAGCAAGCAACTTGCAAAGGCAGACACAGAGCAGACTTATCCCAATATATATCTTCTACACTCTTAACTTAGGCCAGGACAGGCACCATCACATACACACACAAAACCCGATCAAGACGAGTTAATCAGAAGAAAGGATAGGGGCTAACGGCCTCGCAATGCCTTGCATGGTCGGCCAGCCGCACGAACAAGTACACTTTTGGGGACGCTCTGCTGAGCGATCCCACGTTGAGAGTCGACACATTGTCTCCTGCTTAGTTACTGTGCCGGGCTCAGTGCGTGCTCCGCACTGGTCCAGAAAATATGCGGAGCTGACAAGCAAGCAAGGAAGGTGGTGGGAGGTGGAGCCAGCAGGCGACAAGGCGGGTTGAATGGGTGGACCCAGCAGGCGAGAAGGTGGGGGGAGTGGGCAGGTAGAAGGCGGAGTCAACAGGTGGAGTGAGGTGGAGCAGCAGGCAAATGTAGAGATCCCAGCTCGCGAATGGCTTCGCGATCTGCCTTTTATAAGCCCATGGTGTCGGGTGGGGTGATGAGCCGAAGCGATACATCGTCACCTGAATCGTGCACTCCAATTGGACCTTGGCCCCATACTGCCAGGCTTCCCCTGCCGGAAATGGTCCCATTTGTACATCTGGCGCAACATGGCCGAGCCGCAGAATTGTCTTGCACTGAACACCGCGACATGAATCGCCCTGCACCGAACTCCTGGGTCATGTTCTGGCGACTGGCCTAGGTTCGCGTCGCTCCCGCGTGCGCGTTTGGGCACTCCTGCCACTCCTGGTTGGCGCTGGTAAATGCCTTATCCGTTTGCACGCCAGGTGGCCCGAGCAGTCCGGGCCGTGCAGCATGCCTCTGCCCTGTGGTGACTGCATCGAGGCGGAAGTGTGAGGAGGCGCAGGATGACCTCTGCCATTTGCGGGAGATATTGGTGGCCGAGGTGGTGAGCAAAGGTCGACGGTGAGACACCATTGTAAATCAGCACGCAGACCCGAATAAAGATGTACGCCGTGCGCATCCTGCACAGTGTGGTGGTGATTATCACGGGGCTGCACACGTGTCTGTTATTGTGAATTTGCGCCTGCTCCGCTTGCATCATGGCTTGCAGGAAAAGATTGGATGTAAATCAGGGTTGAAAAGAAGATAGATACAAGTATTAGATGCAGATTCAAATGAAAGGGCGTGCCGCGAGCGTCCTGTACAGTGGGTGGAGGTTATCGCTGGGCTGCTCGCGTCCCCTACAGTCTGGTGGTGGAGGTTATCGCTGTGATTTTCACAGGCGGCCGTCTGGGTGCGGTGCCTGCTTGGATTTATTTAATGAATAAGAGGAAAGAGTTGGAATGAAGATAGAGATATAATTAAACCAAACGATGACATCCACACAATGCACTTCGTCCTGTTAACCCATTAGTTTTGAGAGAAAGGTCTAATTGCATGTATACCAACAAAATAACTGTCTGGGGATCACTGCATGTTGGGTGTCATTGCCTAAGAGGCATGTGGTTTTTAGAACTGCAACAAAATATGTATATATATATATGTATATGTATATATATGTATATGTATATGTATATGTATATATATATATATATATATATATATATATATATATATATATATATATATATATATATATATTTTTTTTTCAAGATGAACTGCATACCTTTTGTACTCCTGACAAATTCCTTTTACAGGCATGTGCTCCTTTGTATCGCTGGCTAACGATCACCAAGGAAAATGAGACCGTTGGAAGTTGCCTTCTGGCTGTTGAAAACTTTACAAAGCTTGCTGAATATTCACCTTGCCGCTCCAGTGAGTACAGCTCAAAAAGTGTGTGTGTGTGTATATTGTGTGTGTGTGTGTGTGTGTGTGTGTGTGTGTGTGTGTGTGTGTGTGTGTGTGTGTGTGTGTGTGTGTGTGTGTGTGTGTGTGTGTGTGTGTACATATATATATATATATATATATATATATATATATATATATATGTATATATGTATACAGTAGAATTGGCGTAAGTCGGCAGCGTGTAACTCGTCACTTCGCCTAAGTCGGCAGCGTCAAAAAGTCCCGAATTTATCTAATGTTAAATCCCTTTGAATAAAGTCTGTAAGTTGTCATCTCTAAGTCGTCACTTCGTCTAAGTCGTCAGATGTTGTCCGTTCCCGCATAATGCAAACTCAAGTAAATTACCACGCCTAACTCGTCACATGGAACTTCTACCTCATGAGAAGACCGATTTCATGGAATCGTGATGCGCGCTCATTGGTTTACACCACCAGTGATAGGCTATTTATAACTGCGCTGCGTTCAGCTCAGTCAGCACGCCATCCCACATGCATCTGAAGAGGTAGACAGGCTGCGCAATGCAGTCTCTGGCGAAGGAGGAAAGGATCGATCGAGCTTCGTGTTGAAGTCCGACCATGGTTTTATATTGGCTTGTTTTGTACATCACCACACTCACTTTCACATAGGTATTGAGTGGTAGTCATCACGATGACTGTGTGTCATGTAATTTTTCGATGGTATATGAGTTTTCATTCCATATGAAAGCTCATTCTACATTCATTCCAATGAATGAATTCTAACAGCCATTCATTCCACATTTGTCGATGGTCATATACAATCACCGATGGTATAGGAGTTGTCTTACAGTTGTTCATTATCTTTACTTTTGATAAAGTGATTCATGAATTCCATCTTTGCTTGATCACTTTCCAACTCACCAATGAACCCCCACCTATGCCCCGAGGATTGTGTTTCCCTATTGGTACAATTGCCGGCTTAGAGATTGTTGCGCCCTCTCACACGTACGTGTCCAGGCCACGCACGACTTCATCCTTCACCCCACAGTCATCATGAATGTTCGCATACGCGTAAGTCGTCACTTTTTTCTCGGTTCCGATGGTGACGACTTACGCCTCGTCTACTCTATATATTGGGTCGCCGAAATAGGTGACCCTTTTTGTCAGTAATTCTGTCTGTTTGTTTGGATGTTTGTTTGTTTGTCATCAGCATAATTGGTAGTAAACCTTTTGCCAATTTTGACCAAACCCGGGTGGTAGGTACATCTTATGACCTAGTCTTTGGAAATTGTGATGGTTGCTAGGGACGCCTTGGTTCCCGAGCAACAGCTGAAAAACCTTCAAAATCGGTACCGTTCACGCGAAATTAATTCCGAAAGCCATTATCCCAAGTAGGCTTATGAAATTTGGCATGCATCATCTGCAGGTGATGCTCTACCAAATATATTCCGGTTTTTGTGATATATGGAATAGTTTAACCGCAGCGCCCCTACAAATGAGGTATGCTGGAAAATTGGGGAAAATTGAAGGCCCCCTAGCGACCAGGTGAGTGCATCGATCAGAATAAATTTGCAGGTTCATTGCACGCAATGAGTACTACAACTTTGCCTCAGGACATATTGACCGATATTGCTTAGGTCAGGGGTCAAAGGGCAAAAATCGATAATATGCGAGAGCTGGAGGTGCCTTCGTGCCAAATGCTACTCCTCCTAGGGTTATGGTCGGATGGTCATGAAAATTCACACTAATCATCTGGAATGCATTGTGCACAAACGATCGAGCCGAATTTTCGATTTAGTTCTTTGTTCACCCACAGCACCCTCTCGAACTTTGGGGATTTCCGATATCAAACCGCATTTTCGGTACTTTTCATTCAAATGGGTACCGAGTAGTTATCAGTAGATGGAACTCGATGAGATTTGGTATGCATAATCTTAAGGTGATTCTCTATCCGCTATATGACATCCATTTTTTTTCTATATCTTATAGTTTCCAAATGGTAACCCTCTCAACTTGGGTGTCCGAGAGCCATTGAGCATTCCCGCTGAAAATTCAAAGTACACGAGCTCCAAGATTGTTGAACCGAATCGAATGAATCTTTACATGCTTATAGACCGTAATGAGTACTACAACTTTGCTCATTTGCATAATGACCGATCTCGAGTAGGTCAGGGGTCAAAGGTCAATCGGTGCATTTTTCAGGTAAAATTACCATTCAAGGCACCCTTGCTCCTACACGGATTAACCGATACGAATGAAAGTTCATAGGTACATCGTACTCAATGAGTTCTACAACTTTGCTTCAGGACATATTGACCTATCTCGGCTAGGTCAGGGGTCAAAGGTCAATGAGTGCATTGTACGGGAAAAATGACTATTCAAAGCCCCCTTGCTCCAAGACGGGTTAACCGATTCGATTGCAATTTCGTAAGTACATAGTACTAGATTAACTTAGATCAGGGGTCAAAGGTCATCGGATGCTCGGCGACCCATGGCCGCCCACCGGCTTGTATATGTATATATATATATATATATATATATATATATATATATATATATATATATATATATATATATATATATATATATATATATATATATATATATATATATATATATATATATATATATATATATATATATATATATATATATATATATATATATATATATATATATATATATATATATATATATATATATATATATATATATATATATATATATATATATATATATATATATATATATATATATATATATATATATATATATATATATATATATATATATATATATATATATATATATATATATATATATATATATATATATATATATATATATATATATATATATATATATATATATATATATATATATATATATATGTATATATATATATATATATATATATATATATATATTATATACTATATACTATATACTATATACTATATACTATATACTATATACTATATACTATATACTATATACTATATACTATATACTATATATATATATATACTATATACTATATACTATATACTATATACTATATACTATATATATATATATACTATATATAATATATTTACTATATAAATATATATATATATATATATATATATATATATATATATATAGATATATAGATAGATAGATATATATATATACAGTCAAAGCTCGTTACTATGCCACCCGTCGGGACCGAGCAAAAGTGGCATAGTAGCGAGAGTGGCATAGTAACGAGATTTTGTAAAAACGGCCTTATTTTCTCAAGTTACCCATCTGTAGTTAATCTTTAGACAAAATTTATTCTAGCAAGTAAAAGGCACGACTGTTGTATAAGCTAAGCGAACGGAGAACATACACACACTAACAGAGTTCACACGCTAACATATGGCATGGCGAGAAATTCACGACACACAAAGCTTTCAAAAATCGTCAGCTGGCACATCTTCTTTCGGCGGATCTCGTGCATCTCGTTGTCTAGCCGATTGCACGCTTGCATCACACTGGGCTTCCCGCTTCTCTGCTGCATGAACTTCCGGACGGTGCTCCAAGCGCGCTGGGCTTCCTCGAACGGAACGATTTCCTCCTCGACAGTTACCTCGTCATCTTCGCTTTCCACCGGCTCCTCACTGCACAGAATCTCCTCCGCAATCTCCTCCAGCGTGAAATATCCACCAGTCGTGAGGCGCTCGTCGGCTTCGAGAAAGTCAGACAGCTCGATCTCCTCGTTCTCGTGCATCTTTTCCTCGGCAGGCAGAGCTTCCCAGATGTCGGGCAGCTCCGCATCCTGTGGCTCAGTTTGGATCTCCTCTTCGATGAACTTGGCCTTCGCGAAACAGTTCCTGATCGTCGACTTGCCGACCTGCTCCCAAGCACGCCGGGCGACGTGTAGAGCGTCGAGCAACGTGAACTTGAACTCCTTTCCCTCGTCTATGGCCTCAAGCCGGCGGCATAGCAGGAGCTTCTTGTAGTGGCGCTTGAGGTTCTCTATGATTCCCTGATCCATTGGTTGCGAATTGGCTGTCGTGTTGGGTGGGAAGAAGACCAGTTGGATGTTGTTCAGCTCGAGCTCGGGAGGGTGGCCAGAGAAGTTATCGAGACAGACCAGCACTCTGCATCCCTGCTGGCCAAGTCGTCTGTCCCACGCACGCCACATCTCCTCGAAAAGCTCTGCCGTCATCCACGCCTTCGAGTTCGCCTTGTACTTGACCGGGATCTCTTTGTTCTTGAAGGCACGGGGTTTCTTGGAATTGCCAATCACCAGAAGAGGGAACTTCTCGCTGCCGCTCATGTTTGCCCCAACCAGAAGAGTGATCCTTTGCTTGCTTTTC